>NW_026028239.1:0-37237 GCF_019186545.1 Solanum stenotomum | reverse complement strand
TTGTTGGTTCGCTGTTAGAATGAAGTTTCGGTGGTTCGGTTGGGATTGAAAGGAGTTGTTTGTAGCTGCTAGTTTAGCTTAGTTTAGTGTTACTTGCGAGTACCTGTTGCTTTTGGTACTCACCCTTGCTTCTACACAGTTGTGTAGGTTGACAGCTCTATCAGATCCGGCTTATTACTCATCTTCAGATTAGAGCTTCCAGACTTACTTGAGAGGTAGCGGTTCATTCCAGACGTGCCCTCAAGTTATCTATATTTACTGTTCTGTTCTATTCTAGAACTTTACTATGAGACTTGTATATTTTATTCAGATTCTATTATGTATGAGAGGTTTGTACATGTGACAACCAATTCTGGGGTTATGTTGAGTTTATTTAAAGACTTCCGCTTATCTTTCTATCTTATTCTTGTTTTATTAATTCCGTATCGTCGGGGTTTTGGGTGTTAGGCTGACGTGTCCGGTGGGGTTTGGGCACGTGCCATCACATTCGGTTTTGGGGTGTGACAAAACTTTTCCTCTAAAGAAAGAATAAGCCAAATATGGAAAAAATTATATTTTCCTTTCAGAAAAAGTTCAAGCATTTATAGTAATACTTTGACTTTTCTTTAAGGAAAAAATATAAACTTCAAATAAGGTAAGAAAATCAGGGGAAAACCCTAACAATATTTACCCATTTTTCCTTGTTTAAAAAGGATTTTTTTTTTTGAGTGTATATGTGTGTTTAAGAGTGTTTCTTATTTTCTGTCAAAGAGAAGAAATGGACTCCTTCAAAAAGCTAAAAAGTTAGGAATCTTATGTCACGTTGAAGTTGGACTAATTTTTTCTTACTCCAACAGTACAAACTCTATCAATTTACGTGCAACCGATTACTTATTGGAAATTAATAATTAATCTATTGTTGGCAAATTCATAGAGTTCTTGTTGTGGAGAATATATTCAGTTCAATTTTAGCATCACATAAGATAACAAGTTTTTTAGCCTTTAATCAGATTTAAAAAAAACCAGAATGGTTGAAGCTTTTGCTATATTTTGTATAAAGAGAAGTGTTTTTTTTTGTGTGTTTAGAATGCTTCTTATTATTACAATTACCTAATTCATTAAGAACTTACTAAATATAAAATTTTATTTTAATCTTAAATTTTGAAGAGTGAGTCAAAGAAAATCTTTTATTTATGGAAAGTTGGTTAATGAGTCAAAGAAGACCTTTCATTTATGAAAAGTTGGTCAATGTAAAATATCTTTGGTATAAATAATCTACCTTATATAGAGATTTACTATCATATTCTTGGGAATAATATCCCGAATACATCCACCTACACATATCATTTATGACTCAAATTTATATTTTCTATTCAAATATTATAATTAGTAATCAAGATGTTAATGTGTGTTTCATATGAAAGAAAATGTTTTTCACAAAAAACATTTATAAGTTGAAAATTATATGAAAATTTTCTTAGTTGATGAAATATCTTATAATTATGGTACCATATAGTAAGACATTTTTGATTGATTCTCAATATTGTATAATGTAAAAGTAATACGACCTAATATCTTTTAGCATGGATCGTTGAACATATAAAATTCTCATTTTCTCCTAATTGTCATGTCATATCACATTAAAATTTTAATTTTTATTTAATAATAAATTTATCAAACTCATTTAACTCGACTCATGCAATAAAAAAAGCGTTCTAATATATTTTGATTTTAATTTGTTTTTCTTTTAACTATAATCTTTTTTATATATATAAAAAAAGTTGCACAGCATACTTCACTGTTGAAGCAACACGGTAGTATAACAGAATTATTCCTTACTTAATTAGGCAGTACTTATTAGTCGTAGATTATATATAACTTGAATAGATAAAATCTTATGAATTATTGGATTACAGTCTTATTTCACTAGAAAAATGCAATCAAATCCTAAATGAGTTTTTATAAGTTAAATAAATAATTATAAAAAATAAAGTTTTAATATCACATGGCATGTCACAGAAGATAAGAAGTATTTTGTCAAATCTCATCGTTTGTAGTACAGAAATGAATACTTCTCCACCTAAAATTATTTATCGTCTTCTTCTTTTACACGTCTCTTAATGAAATACTAATTAGGAGGAATTTATTATTATTTATCCTTATTTATGTTTTAAGATATGATAATAGTTACCCTATTTATGTGTCATAACTGAAATGTTTATAGTCTTTAAGAAATGATAATAGTTACTCTATTTATGACTACTATTAGGGTCTGACTTGAGTCATTGGCTAAATAAACATCAAATTCAAGCAAACTAATACTAATTAAACATTATATCAACAAAATATCAAAGAATCTTAATTTTATATGGTATTGTAATAACTGCTCACCTTTTGCAAAATATCAAAGAATCTTAATTGTAGAGTATTTATATTCTAAAGCATGCATGGTCATCTGGGTTGTCTCAACAAGTTTGGGGACTAAAGTAAAATTTCATAAAAAAGGTCTTGTCTTTTTTAGTTGTTATATATAAACTAAACAACTATAACATATTCAATATATATGAAGTCTCGAGAAGGTAGGAGGTACGCAGACCTAATAAAGTAAAAATGTAAACAATGAAATTTCTCAATAATTAAATATTATATAAAGTTAGAATAATAAAGTCTATAGTAATTTGGGTTTATTATAATCGCTAAGATATAAATAAGTCAACAAAATAGGTAGCTACTAAAGAAAGGATGCTACAACTAACTAAACACTATTCCATTTTTCAATTATTACAACAACCTCCACACTAAATAAAGTAAACAAGATCGTTCGGTAGAATTTAGAATATTCAATAATGAGAGACTAAAAATAGAAAGTGAATCGACTAAAAAAAGGTAAATGTATAAATAGTTATGTGAGTTCATGATATTCACCAAGATATAAATAAGTCAACTGTCACGCCCCGAGCCTACACCCTGGGAGGGACTGGCACTCGAAGACCATTGCTGGCCCCAAGCGAACCCTTGGCCTGACTTATTTAACTTAGCGGAAGACAATATTTGTATCTATAATTATCAATGAACTTAACTGAACTGAATAATAAAATAACTGAGAATGTTTTAAAGGCTAAACATTCAACTTGGCAAAAGTGGCAACCCAAGTCTTAACAATAAAAAAATGATAATGAAAAGACTCAAAAGACTAACATATGACTGTCTATGGATTATCTAAAACAACTGAGATGGATGTTGGGACAAACATCACAACATCCTAATGAACTAACTAGAAAGCAATGAAAATAGATCCTCCGGAATGCAAGGAGGTTCACCGACTGACTCTGAACTGCTCACTGGATGAACGGTGCACTGGAATGCCGATCTTAATTTCATGTGTCTGCATTAGAAGACGATGCAGGCCAACTGGCATCAGTACACTGAATGTACGAATATGCGAGTTGGAATGCTAAAACAACATAGGCTAGAAAGAATTTGAGAGAAACTGAAGAACTTACCTGGCTCAACTCAACTCAACATGACTGAACTCATTTCAATATAAAGCAGTTTAAAAACAAGTGCAATATAAAGAAAAGTTGTTTAAAAACATTATATTAACTCTGTGTGTATGCAAAGATACAATTAACTCTGAGATGTATGTAAAAATACAAATAAACTGATGTATATAAAAAATACAATACTTATGTGGAAGTTTTTTTAACCGACAACCATCACATAAGAGCTATAGTGATGATACAACGATCTACCTCACACTGCCAGCGCATCCTATACCCGACCAAAGGTATAGGACCTGAACTGCCTAATGGATCCACTAGTCTATTTCGAAAAGGATTCATCTAAAAAGTGTGACCCTTTTCTACCCATGGTGGCTATATGTTTTTATGGTGACGTAAGTTATCTGAACTCATGCTCGTCCTCAATTCGGTGCTCAATACTATTCCCAAAATATACTAGCTCTTATGTTTTATAAACATACTTCTTCTCTGATTTAAGATTAGTGCTAAAAAACTTAGCCCAAAGGCTATCTTGGAAATCAAAGTTTCCCCTCTTGCTTCATTTAGAAAGCGAATACTCTTTTCTAAAAACTAGCCCGAAGGCTCCTTAGAAATCTTGGTTTCCGTTCTTATTTAAATGTGAAAACATTTTAAATATCTTTGGGAATACTTAGTCCCCATTTACTTTTGAAGAAATGAACTTCAACTTTACTCTTTACTGAACTCAAAACTTAAGTCTTAAAACAAAGTTAAAACATTTGCGAAAGACTTTTGGAAAACTCTAAGAACTTCTCTTGACTTGACCCTTACTTTTCTTGACTTGACTCTTAACTTTCCTTGAATTGGATTATGGATTCAAGGTTCATGATCTCATATTTATGGATGATTTCATGATGTTTAGGTGTCACAACCTGAGCCTACACCCTGGACGTGACCGACACTCGAGAACCATTGCTGGTCCCCAAGCGAACCCTCATCCTGGCGGACTACAAGAGGAAAACTGATTCAAGCATACAAAGCTTAAAAACTGAATAAAATTCATGAAACTGAAATACAAAACTTTAACTCAAATGAAAAACTCTGAATATAAAAATAATATTCAACTCGCCATAAAATAGGCAACTTAAGTCTTTAAAACATTTAATAAAATGAATAATACAGACATCTCAACTATATTGACTATCTATGAAGCCTCTAACTGATAAAGATGGAAGTCGGGACAAGACCCACGATATCCTAACAACTGATATATATGAAAGGTAAATGAAATCCTCTGAAAGCAAGAAGGCTCACCAAAGCTAACTCGAACTCTCGGATGTATCAACGAAGCTCCTGTTGATGATCCTGAATACCTGTGTCTGCATCATGAGAATATGCATGTCAAATGGCTCAGTACGTGGAATGTACGAGTATGCAAGGGGAATTCTAAAACATAAACATAAGCTTGAAACTTGATAAAAAGGAAACATACTTACCTCTTCTCAAACTTACTCAACTCAAGGAATACTCAAGGATACTCAAAACTACTTAAACTTACTCAACTCAGAAGTACTCAAAGATAAGATACTCAACTCAAAGATATATTATTCGACTTTGGGTACTCAACTCAATAGGACTGAACTCATTTCAATATACTGTTTAAAAACATGCTGAAAACTCTGTGTGTATGCAAGGATACATCATAACTCTAAAATGTATGTAAAAATACAATAAACTGATATATATAAAAATACAATAACTTATGTCGAAGTTTCTCTAACCGACAACCATCACATAAGAGCTATAGCGATGATACAACGATCTACCTCATGCTGCCAGCACATCCTATATTCGGCCAAAGGTATAGGACTTGAACTACAAAGTGGATCCACTAGTCTATGCGAAAAGGATTCATCTAAAAAGTATGACTGTTTTCTACCCATGATGGCTACATGGTTTATGGGGGCTGTGAGTTATCTGAACTCTCCCCCATATCGGTGCTCAATAATACTCCCAAAATATACTAGCTCTTTATACTTTAAAAACATACTTCTTTCTGTTATTTGAGATTAGTGCTAAAAAAACTTAGTTCAAAAGCTATCTTAGAAATCTCAGTTTCCTCTCTTGCTTTATTTAGAAAGCGATTATTCTTTTCTGAAAACTAACCCGAAGGCTCTTTGGAAATCTCAGTTTCCGTTCTTATTTAAATGTGAAAACATTTTAAATCTCTTTGGGAATACTTAGTCCCCATATAGTTTTGAAGAAATGAACTTCAACTCTTTACCCTTTACTCTTTACTCTTTGCTTAACTCAAAACTTAAGTCTTAAAACAAAGTCAAAACATTTGTAAAAGACTTCTTAAAATATGGTTCATGCCGAATTATGGACATGAACGACTCAATGCAAGGTTTTCAATAACCATAGATGGTCCTCAAATACTTGGAGCTCCATAACTTCAATGATATTACTCATTTCAAGAATGCTCAACTCAGAGTTCATGTGGAATTATGAGAATGAACTACTCAACTCAAGGACCCAAAGATACTTCTCATCTCAAAATTGTTCGACTTTTAATGTTCATGCGAAATTATGGGCATGAAATATTGAACTCAAGGACTCAAAGATATTTCTCAAAAGGGATTAGGAACTCAACACTTAAAGGCTTAGAACTTGGAGATATTACTCCTCTCATAGATACTCAACTTCTAGAGTTCATGCGGAATTTAATGGCATGAATGACTTGACTCGTAGGTCTACATAATATTATGGAACTCATGATACAAATCTTCTCATTCTCATACTTACTTCCTCAATACTTAGTTCAAATCAATAGTTGATCTCAAAGGATTCAATATTGAATTCAAAGACTTTCTTTAACTCTACTCTTAACTTTCTCTTGAATGTGAATTATGAATTCAAGAGTTATGTTTCATGATTTGAAGGATTTCGTGATGACAAAATAGACTCATGAATACATTCTCATCATTCTCATACTAACTTGCTCGAGTCTTGAAACAAGTTACTAGAAGTTGTAGAAGACTCCACAAAAAAACTCAAAGGGACTTTCTTAGAATGTTCGAAAGAATTCTCAAAACTTAACTCTTAACTTTACCTTGAATTTGAATTATGAATTCAAGGTTATGATCATGTTAGGAATGATTTTAGGTGTTTAGAAGTAGTTTAAAGTGTTTAGAATCAAAGGGGAGTAAAGGTACCCTTTGAAAGAACTTAAACGGACGAAACGATGAACAACGGGTGGGGGCAGGGACCCTGGCACTCTGAGTGGTGTGGGGCGCCAGCCCCTAAAGTTCAGAGAGGTGGTTGCGGAGCTCTGGCTGGCGTGACACGCCAGGCCCCAACCCAGAAAACTTCGACGACTTTCGTTGCTTGTTTTCTCACCCTAACTCACCTAAAATCGAACGGTTTCTTCCTTAATCACTTGGATTTGATTACTTAACATTAATACACTCTCATATACTTAAAACAACACTCAAATTACTAAATTTCATCTGAAGAAATCATCAAAACCCCAACACAACAAGATTTAGAATGAACTTCAAGAACACCTATCAAGAACTCATCAAGAACTCTAATCTTTCAACTTTAAGAATGAAATTGCGCTGAGAATAACATGATTGGCGTGTGGCTGATTTAACCCAACACTATGGAAGCTTACATACCTCTTAGGGATCAAACCCATGGCGAAAATCCGCTACAACACGCAAGAATCTTGACGAACGCTTGATCCTCTCCTCTTTTCTCCTCTTCTCTCTTCTTGCTCTTCTTGAACTCTCAACTAAAACCCTAGGCTAATTTTAGTATTATAAAACTGAACCTAATAAGATTAGACCCTTAAAATACTACTAAAATGAATTAAATCTGATTGGGTAAGGAAAAGACCAAAATACCTCTCTCTATTTTCGGCTAACTTTCCTTAACTCGACATTCTATCTTCAAAAGGTCATATCTCACTCATCCGACCTCGAAACTTAGCAAACTTGGCGGCGTTGGAAAGATAATTCAAAGACCTTTCCTATGGTATCTGGTAGAACATCTAACTCATCCTGATCTAAGAATTATGATCGTTTGAAGTCTACCCAAAACTCATACTTAGCTTAACTTGAAATTTTGCTATTTCCAATTTAATTATTTTTGGAACTCAAGGTGCTACATCTAGTGACCTTAAAACTTAAGAAATTTTAATTCCTCGGTAAAATCCTACTCACAACGAAGGATGGTTCAAGTCTTAGTTCGAAAAAAATTCTGGGGTATTACATTAGGTGTACCTTAGAGTGTTGGAATCAACTAGAAAACATAGGTACATTGCTAAGGAACAAGTATGAAAAGGTGGGGAACGAATGGGGAGAACTGGCGTCCCTGGCGCTCTGAGAGACGGGGCGCCTCCAGCCCTCAAACTTCAGAGGACCTTCTGGGGCGGCTGGCTGGCGCGTCACCCCAAGGGGTAAACTTCAGAGCCCCTTTTGGGGCTCGCAGGCTGGTGCGACGCCCCACCCCCTCCCCAGGTGTTTTGACGACTTTTCTTCTCTGTTTTTCAACTCTAAACCCTCTTAACTTCAATGGTTCTTTTCCCAAACACTTAGGATCATTTATATTCTAAATATATGATAGATTCAAACCAAAACTTCACACAGAAACACGAATCAAATTGCAAGAACCATCAACAATGCAACCCACAAGAAATTCAAACGAAACTTCAACAATGTTCATCAAGAACTCAATTTCTAAACTTTCAAAGACTTTGATTCGCTGAATTAAATTATGGTTGGCGCGTGGGTGAACTGACCCAACGCTATGTGATCTCACATACCTTGTAGGGATTACCCTTGATGAAATCCACACGCAAAGCTCGAACGTTTCTTGGCGATTCTTGATTTCTCTTCTCTTTTCTCCTCCTTTCTCTTTTCTCCAAGCCCTAGCGTGAACTCTAACTTTTCTAAACTGACTAAAAATCTTGTTTTACCCCAATTAACTCCTAAAAACGAATTAGAATAATTAGATATGGAAAAGACTAATTTACCCTTCCAAAACCCGGATTGGACATTTCCTTAATCCAACAGCCCAACTTCCAAAGGGCATAACTCACTCATCTGAACTCGGAATCACGCAAACTTGGTGGCGTTGGAAAGATCATTCCAAGATCTTTCCAACCATATCTGAAACTACTCCTAACTCATATTGAGCTAGGAGTTCTGGTCATTTGAAGCTGACCAAAAACTCACTTTAACTTAACATTTTCCAGATTTCCTTATGCTTTCCAAAAATGACTATTTCCAGATTTAAAACTTCCTTCTAGTTCTTTCTAGTTGCGAGATGTTACATCAACAGAGTAAGTAGCTACGTAAGAAAGAATGTTATAATTATCTAAACACTATTTTATTTCTCAATTATTATCACTATCTCCACATTAAATACAGTAAACTTTACTATTATATTTTCTACCCAAAAAAAGTGGGGGCCTAAAAAAATTGGGATCTCAAGTGATTGCTTTAATGATGTTATGGTCGAGATGGGCCTCGGTCACCAACACAATTGGGTAAAGAGAGTAAGGGATGTGTTCTTAAAAACATTTTAATTGTCATTTAGTTTTGTTAGGTATAAGTTTAAAAAACTTTTGTTTTTCTCTAACATAAATTCTATAGAAATTAACTTGACTCATGTCTTATACCAGGTTAAAAAAATGTTCACATACATATATTTTTTAATTTAGTAAATATATGTATGTTAACAAAAAGAGTAAACATGCATCTTTTGCTAGACGATATATGTGCATCACTTTTTAAACGAGGATATATCTACTTTAACACAAAGTAGAGGGATATATTTGCCCCTTTTTCCTTGTTCAAAAGGGATTTTCTTTTTTGGGGTGTATATGTGTGTTTAAGAGTGTTTCTTATTTTCTTTTTTTTGTCAAAGAGAAGAAATGGACTCATTCAAAAAGCTAAAAAGTTTGTTGTTTTATGTGATGTTGAAGTTGATCTAATTTTTTTTACTCCAATATTACGTACGAAACTCTATGAATTTACCTGCAACAGATTACTTATTGGAAATTAATAATTAATCCGTTGTTGACAAATTTATAGAGTTTCTGTTGTGGAGAATATAATGAGTCCAACTTCGGCATCACATAAGATAACAAGTTTTTTAGCCTCTAATCATATAAAAAAAAACAGAATGTTTGAAACTTTAGCTATATTTTGTACAAAGAGAAGTCTTTTTTTGTGTGTGTTTAGAATGCTTCTTATTATTACAATATATATAGTACTTATTCATTAAGAACTTATCAAATATAAATTTTTATTTCAATCTTGAATTTTAAACGGTGAGTCAAACAAAATCTTTTATTTATGGAAAGTTGATTAATGAGTCAAAGAAGATCTTTTATTTATGAAAAATTGGTCAATGTAAAATGTCTTTGGTATAGATAATCTACCTTATATAGAGATTTACTATCATATTCTTGTGAATAATATCATGAATACATCCACCTACATATGTCATTTATGACTCAGACTAATATTGTCTATGCAAATATTATAATTCCTATTCAAGATGTTAAGGTGTGTTTGATATGAAAGAAAATGTTTTTCACAAAAAAAAAATACTTATAAGTGGAAAATTATATGAAAATTTTCTTATTTGATGAATTATCTTATAATTTTGATGTCATATTTGATGTCATATAGTTAGACATTTTGATTGCTTCACAATATTGTATAATGTAAAAATAATACGACCTAATATCTTTTAGCGTTGATTGTTGAATTTATAAAATTCTACTTTTCTCCTAATTGTCATGCCATATTATCACATTGAACTTTTAGATTTTTCAAACTCATTTAACTCAACTCATGCCTTTTATGTGATTAAAAAAATGTTCTCATATGTCTAGATTTTAATTTTAATATTTTCTAACTATAAATTGTTGTGTTAAGCCATTATTTGTAATATCAACCAAACATAAAAAATGTTGTGTTCAGCCACAACACCCCCTCCCCTTCTTAATAAGGGACTTCACACAGAAAATGTTGTCAAAAATTTCACCAGTAATTATGAATTATATTACACTGTTGTAATTTCAAGAAAGTGAAACTCCAAGACTAGCTTTCCCTGTCTCAGACTTTTTTTTATTTATTATTCTGGTATTCTTTGCAGTAAATTAGTTTTATTGAAATTTTCATCAGTAATTAAGAAGTTTATTCAATGGTTGTACTAGTATTTGAATAGTACAGTACATACCGCGTCAATGCTATTAGCTTGTTGGACATTATTGAAAGGAAATCTCTGGTTTATTCTTTTATTTGCTTCGGTTATTGTACTATTGGTTTTTGCTAATGTTTTTTTCCTCGTTATTTTCTATATGGTTCTTCACTACCGTATCTCTTTTTTATTGATTTTGTTATGCTTGATTTGAGTCGAGAGTATCGGAAATAACCCTTTTACACACTGTCCTTCCTAATCCCTACTTGTGGGAGTACAGTGAATATATTATTATTATTGTTGTTGGTTTATTCTCAACTGTCAACCTTTGTCAATTCCTCTTTTGCATTTTTCTTAAATTTTCTCTCCTAATTCACAATATAAGCATATGGTGTCCTGGTAATTTGATTATTTTCATGAAGCTATATGTGCATATATTTGAGTTGAAATTCTTTTATTAATTCTTAAAAATACTTAATACGAAGTATAAGTCAATAAAAACGATCTAATGAAAAAATAATACTAGGCTTATAAAGATGAGGCTTATTGTGGGGTCATGACAATTGACATTTCACTTGCTTACCTTATAAGCTGGACCAACTTACTACATGATTAATATGTAAGGTCTCCTTTCATTCTATCTAGAAAAATTCAGTAAGATATTTTAATTGGAATATACCTCTGATTGTTTAGATATTGTCTTTGAACTTTGAACATTATATAACCAGTGGCGTAACCAGAAATTTCACGACGGGTGTCCATGAATTGTATACGAGTACATTTTTTCTTTTTGATGAATGAGTGCACTAGAAATTTTAAAAACTAAACTACGTAATATACATGAAAAAATTTGAAAAAAAAGAGGAAAGAGATAAAAGAGTGCACTAGAAATTTTAAAAATTAAACTACATAATATACATGATTTTTTTTTGGAAAAAAGAACGTAATATACCTGAAAAAAATTGATTTTTTTTTTTGGAAAAGAGAACTTAATATACATGAAAATATTTGATTTTTTTTAAAAAAAAGGGCTTAAGGCTGCTGCTAGCGAGAATTGAACTCACAAACGCTTAAAGACTTGGCTTTTTCAAGGCAGCTTAAACCACTAGGCTAGAACACCTTGTTGTGTTAAGGGTGTCCAGAATATGTTATTTAACCACTTCTTATATTATTTTACTTCTATATACGGAATAATTTCACGATGAAGGGTGTCCAAGAGTATGTAGCTACGCCCATGTATATAACAATTTCTTTTCAATATCTGAGTATGCATATTTATATTTCTCTTGATAGAATATACCAAGCTAAATCTTTTTAGAATTATAACTCAGTGAAGTAGGAGATGTTGGGATCGAAAGATTAAGGGCGCCATGTTGAAGCTTACAATTGCAAATTATAGAGGTGGTAAAACAAATGAAAAAGAAAAGCATATTAAAAACATNCTTTTACGCACTGTCCTTCCTAATCCCTACTTGTGGGAGTACAGTGAATATGTTATTATTATTGTTGTTGGTTTATTCTCAACTGTCAACCTTGGTCAATTCCTCTTTTGCATTTTGCTTAAATTTAGGAGACCTGGTAATTTGATTATTTTCATGAAGTTATATGTGCATATATTTGAGTTGAAATTCTTTTATTAATTCTTAAAAATACTTAATACGAAGTATAAGTCAATAAAAACGATATAATGAAAAAATAATACTAGGATTATAAAGATGAGGCTTATTGTGGGGTCATGACAAGTGACGTTTCACTTGTTTACCTTATAAACTGGACCAACTTACTACATGATTAATATGTAAGGTCTCCTTTCATTCTATCTAGAAAAATTCAGTAAGATATTTTTATTGGAATATACCTCTGATTGTTTAGATATTGTCTTTGAACTTTGAACATTATATAACTAGTGGCGTAACCATAAATTTCACGAAGGGTGTCCATAAATTGTATACGAGTACATTTTTTCTTTTTGATGAATGAGTGCACTAGAAATTTTAAAAACTAAACTATGTAATATACATGAAAAATTTTGAAAAAAAGAGGAAAGAGATAAAAGAGTGCACTAGAAATTTTAAAAATTAAACTTTGTAATATACATGATTTTTTTTGGAAAAAAAGAACCTAATATACATGAAAAAAATTGATTTTTTTTTGGAAAAGAGAACGTAATATACATGAATAAATTTGAAATTTTTTGAAAAAAGGGCTTAAAGTTGCTGCTAGCGAGAATTGAACTCACAAACGCTTAAAGACTTGACTCTTTCAAGGCAGCTTAAACCACTAGGCTACAACACCTTGTTGTGTTAAGGGTGTCTAGAATACGTTATTTAACCACTTTTTATATTATTTTACTTCTATATACGAAATAATTTCACGATGAAGCGTGTCCAATTGGACACCCTAAAGGGTATGTAGCTACGCCCATGTATATCATTTCTTTTCAATATCTGAGTATGTATAATTATATTTCTCTTCATAGAATATACCAAGCTAAATCTTTTTAGAATTATAACTCAGTGAAGTAGGAGATGTTGGGATCGAAAGATTAAGGGCGTCATGTTGAAGCTTACAATTGCAAATTATAGAGGTGGTAAAACAGATGAAAAAGAAAAGCATATTAAAAACATATTATTAATCAGGTTTTTGACCAATTAGCCTACGTATGAAAAACTAATATAAAAGAAAATATTGAAACGGGTTGGAGAAAATCTCCTCCTAAACAAAACTCTTAAACGACTACTATGTTGATGCTCTTGTCACTACTAAAAAAATGTCAAAAAACGACGGCCAAAAGCGACGGACTGCGTCGCTTTTTTGGTCAAAATCGACGGAAAAGCGACGCACCCACCTCTGTCGCTTTTTAGCCCGACTCTTTTCAAAAAGCGACGGACTGCGTCGCTAATTTTTTTTAACAAAAGCGACGGACTCACGTCGCTTTATTTTATTTTTCATTTTTTTATTTCTAAAAAGCGACGCAGTCCGTCGCTTTTCTAGAAATTTTATTTTTGAAAATCCCAGAAATGCGACGGATAAATGGACCCTGTCCGTCGCTTTTCTGGAAATTTTATTTTTGAAAATCCCTGAAAAGCGACGGACAAAACCACACTGTCCGTCGCTTTTCTGAGATTTAAAAAAAAATAAAACCCAGAAAAGTGACGGATAAAACCACGCTGTCCGTCGCTTTTCTGGGATTTAAAAAAAAATAAAACCTAGAAAAGCGACGGACAATACCACGCTGTCCGTCGCTTTTCCTGCAATATTTTTGAAAGCAGAAACTGGCAGTTTTTGCTGCCCACCTGCAAATGCAATTCAATTCAATTCTACACTATTCAGCCCAATCAAACACACAATTATAAACAATCTAAACAAAACATAAAACAACAAACTTAAAACAACATTAAAAAGTATCTAAATCACAAATTAAGAACTTATAAAGTCTTTCAAAATTCGTTTCAAAATTACAAAAAGTTTATAAATGTCTAGAGATCTAAACTAGGGAGTGGGTTCTACATAATCATCATCATCACTCTCGTCATCGGTGTCATCAACGGCCGAAGTAGTAGGTCGACGAGCGAGGTTCATCACTTGTTCTTTGATTTGCTGAACGGTCTCACTCATGCTTTCTTGTTCAGCTACTCTTCTCCGCTCCGACTCTGCCAGTGCCGCTGTAAGCTTAGTTATTTGAGCCGACATAGCAGCAATTTGAACACTGTCAAGTACCTCGGCTTGACGTGACGATCCAATTCCTTCTAAGCCTGACTGGAGTCATCTTACATCGTTTCGAGAGCCTAGACCATAGACTCAACCCTTGTGTGTCCCCCCTACCACTTTTTCTTTCCAAATCTGAGTGGAAAGTTCAGGTGTTAATTGGACCGAACTATCTAGATTCTCTGCGACGTACTGATGAAAGTCATTCTGCATATTAAATATAAAAATTGACATCATTATATATACATATCATAAATATATTCACTATTAATATATATTATTCATATTAAATAACTTACAAAAGTTCGTTCGGCCCTTTCCTCCACCCAGACATTTGGATCCAACTCATTTTCTTTCTTCCTGACATGAGTCTTCTTGAAAACCTCCGGTTCAATGGGAGTGCGTCCCAATTCTTTTTCCTATAAATAAAAACTGAAATTTATAACGATATATATGAATCAACTAATTATTTATTTAAAAATTTGAATAAGAACTTACCACCAACTAAATCACATTATCTATTTTAACTTATTTAAACAACTTAACAACTTTTTAACTTGAACTAGTTTAGTTTTGAATTAATTCCAACAACCAGATCCATCAACAAAACCACATTATTTAATTTAACTTATTTAAACAACATAACAACATAACAACTTTAACTAGTTTAGTTTTGACTTAATACAACAACTAAATCCACCAACTAAACCACATTATTTATTTTAACTTATTTAAATAACTTTTTAACTTGAACTAGTTTAGTTTTGAATTAATTCCAACAACTAAATCCATCAACAAAACCACATTATTTAATTTAACTTATTTAAACAACTTAACAACTTTATAACTTTAACAACTTAACAACTTTTTAAAGCTAAGTGTCAACACTAGATGGACACAAATCGATCTTGCAAGAAAATCAATTTTGTCATCAATAGGATCAACAAGTGTTGGTACTTATGCTTAACAAACACATTATCCCTAAATTAAAGCTTCATATATATCAACATTAGATGGACACAAATCGATCTTGCAAGAAAATCAATTTTGTCATCAATAGGATCAACTAGTGTTGGTACTTATGCTTAACAAATATATTATTTCTAAATTTAAAGCTAAGTGTCAACACTAGATGGACACAAATCAAGCTTGCACGAAAATCAATTTTTTCATCAATAGGATCAACTAGTGTTGGTACTTATGCTTAACAAACACCTTATTCCTAAATTAAAGCTTAATATCAACACTAGATGGACACACATCGATATTGCAAGAAAATCAATTTTGTCATCAATAGGATCAGATAGTGTTGGTACTTATGCTTAACAAATATATTATTTCTAAATTTAAAGCTAAGTGTCAACACTAAATGGACACAAATCGATCTTGCAAGGAAATCAATTTTATCATCAATAGGATCAACTAGTGTTGATACCTATGCTTGACAAACACTCGATGGACACAAAAAAATTATCACAAAATTAAAGCGAAGTATTAATACTAGATGGACACAAACAGATCATTGAAAACAATTGTACTTGAACTTAAGAAATTTAGAAGCACCAACCTTATTTCCAACTTTGATGAAAGAAACAATATAGTCTTGTATCAACTTTTTTATATGTTGAGCTTCCTCAGTTGCCTAGCACGAAAAGATTTTAAATTAGTTAAATATAAACTTCAAATCCAAGAATATTAGTTTTATATATATATTCAAGTTTCAATTCAAGTTCATATCTAATTTCTAAACTTAATGAGTTATATATTCAAGCTAATTAGTTCCAAGTTCAAGTTCTAATTTCAAGTTCATATTCCTAATTAAGTTCAATTTATAGTAAATTCAAGTTATAATTAATTATAAGTTCTAATTAAGTTGTAATTCAAATCCCTAAAATTCCAAATTGAAACTAGCTAGCTAGTGTCCAAAATTCAAACTATTAATTAGTCCTAAAATATCAAATATAATTCAAACTATTAGTCCTAAATTCCAAATTCAAACTAGTCTTAAAATCACAAATTGAAAGTACTCCTAGAATTCAAAAATCAAACTATAGTGCTAAAATTCCAATTTCAAACTATTAATAGTCCTAAAATCTTAATAATAATTCAAACTAGTCTTAAAATCACAAATTCAAACTACTCCTAAAATCCCAAAATCTAACTAGTGCTAAAATCCTAAATTCAAACAACTCCTTAAATACCCTAATTCAACACACCACACGTAGAGGATTATTGGAACATCATTTAAACAAAACAAAGGATCGAATATGCAATAATGATGAAACAAGATCAAACAGAACATAAAAGCTCAAATTCTAGAAATATTCATCTCATAATTGCCAGAGATGTAATGAAAAGCTAAAAATAACTTTTAGATTAAAACTTACTAGGATGGATCTGTTGAGATCCGTCTTTGAACTAAAATTTCGCCGGAGATGAGAGGAATGGAGATGTGAGGATCTCGCTGGTTCGTTGTTGTCGTTGCTGCTCTTTCGCCGGTAGCTCATCGGAGTTGGCTCTCGCGCTGGTTGCTGTTCACCGGAGATGTTGTTGCTCTCCTCGCCGACTGCTAATGCTGATTGCTTGGAGCTCGCTAGTTGGAGAAGTTGAGGGAGAGAGAGAGCAACGAGCTTTCGCTGATTGGACTTTCGCTGATTGGAGAGACGAGAGGGAGGCGGCGATTTGTCTCGCCATTCTCGCCGGAGTGAAGAGACAGGAGGGAGCAAGGAGAGAAAAGATGAGAAGAGGAAAGCGAAGGGAGGAAGGCAACGGGAGGAGCGAGAGGGAGCTCACCGGCAATAGTGGACCTCTCGCTGGTTCTCACTGATGGAGAGGGTTGTGGCACTGCTAGAGAGAAGAAAAGAATGAGTTTTCAAAAAAGGGTTTGGTCTTTTTTTAGGTCAAAAATAGGAAGGTTAGGTAGATTTAATCTGAGCCATTGGATTAGTTAAGATGAGCGTCTAGGATTTGATCTAGGATTCACTTAAAGGATAGACGGTTCGGATTTAAACTAATGTTTCAAGATTTGGACAAAAAGGGTTATAATTGCAAGGAATGAATGGCTAAAATTGCAACTAAAATTGATATAAGAGGCTATAATTGAAAAACGAAATTGGATTGAGGTGACTAGAATTGCAATGAATTGGATAAGGAAAAAGCTAGAATTGAAAGGAATTAGATCAGAATGGGCTAAAAATTAAATGATTTCGAGAAAAATTAAAGAAATGCTATCCAATTAAAATACTACAAATATTATAACATTTTATATAATAAAAATCACTTAAATTTTAAAACATTTGAATAAAATAATTATTTCGAGTTTTACTTATAATTTTAAAAATATTTACGATAATTTTATAAAGCATGCATACTAAAATATATAATTTATTTTTTAAAAAATACGTATTTAACCGAATAGCACTTCCGAAAGGGTTATAGGTCGGTAAAAATTGGGTGTCAACATACCGACATCGTGAAGTCNATCGATCAAGTTAATTTTATAAATTTAAATTATATACCTTCTAATTATATAAATTTAATTTTATTTATCAACAAAAGTTTATCAATATCAAATTTAATATATAAATCTCCTTGAATTGATCATCGGTATTTCTTTAATTGATAATGTATTTCATATTTGACACACTAGCATATAAGACTTGATGTTAAACTACTCGAGGAATATATAATTAATCAACGTATTTCATACTCCGATGAAGTATCCTTTACATGTCATCATAATTAGGAGGTGATCACTACACTTGACATTCATTCAAGATCAAACATATATAATAATACTATCTCGCATTTCATACTCGAATGGATTATATGTTAGCTCTTCACCTCTACTACATCATGACATGAGATATTAAGTTCGTGATTAGACGACAGACTGATAGAATTTGTACATTACTCTATAAATATAAGTATAATTATCTCCTAATTCATATCAACGTAGTTTCATACGCAAAATATGGATTATAGATATTTTTTTATTTATTCCACGAATTCTAACTTTGTATTTATAAAAGTATACAAAATTGTTACACTTATTGAACAATTAATTGTAGATGTAAAATGAAATTTTAATATTATGCACAATAGCAAAATTATGATTAATAGGAATATTTCAAACAAATCGATCTCCAGATGTCGCTTTTATTAAAAGTAATTAGATATAATAAAAAATACCGACCTCATGAGGTCGGTATCACATTAAATTTTAAGATAAATAAAAAGTAATCATATTAATTAAATAATATTGACATCGGGAGGTCAGTATTTTATATTAAATTATTTTTTAACTTATATAAAACCGTCATTCGGAGGATGATTTATTTAAAGTTAATTGAAAATATTAATTTATTACATACTATTTAATTTTACCGACATCCGGAAGACGATTTAAATAAAATTAAATCAAAAAATTTCTCAATTTTGTTTTTATATGGAGAAATGGGGAAAATCGCTTCTGCTAGTGCAGATATTTTAAAAAAAGCGACGAACAATATCTCTATGTCCGTCGCTTTTTTAAAAAATGTTTGACCAACATTTTGACCAAAAAGCAACGGACTAAGAGACATTGTCTGTCGCTTTCTTAAAATATTTGACCAGATAATTTGACCAAGAAGCGACGGACATAAAGATGATGTTCGTCGCTAATTTAAAAAATAATTAAACAATTAAAATTAATAAAAAGCGACGGACGGCATGGATTTTTTTAATTAATAAATAATTATTTTTAATTAAAAGCAAAAGCGAAGAACTGCGTTGCTATCTATATAAAATAATTAACTAGCGAAAATCCGCGAAAAAAGCGACGGACTAAGAGATGCCTATGCCGTCCATCGCTTTTAAAAAAATAATATTTTAATTAAAAAGCGACGGACAGTGTGGCTAATGGCGTCGTTTTTTGGAGCGACGCCGTCCATCGCTTTTACTTCCGTCGTTTTTTAGCAATTTTTTAGTAGTGTGTGTTGGTATGAGAAGATGGGTTTTCAATTTATAGAGTTCCAAATTTTTCCTCCCAGGAAAGAATAACCAAATATGAAAGATAACTTTATTTTTCTTTCCGTAAAAGTAAAAATAATTATAATAATACTTTAACTTTCGTTCGAGAGAAAGATAAATCAAGGCATAACCCTAACAAGCAACAACTGCTATTAGGGTTTGTCTTAAGGCATCGGCTAAATAAACATCAAATTCAAGTCTAACACTAATTAATCATTATATTAGCAAAAGATCAAAGAATCTTAATTTTATATGGTATTACAATAATTGCTCACCTTTTGCAAAATATCAAAGTATCTTAATTGTAGAGTATTTATATTCTAAAGCATGCATGGTCAGCAGGATCATCTCAACAAGTTTGGAGGCCTAAAGCAAAATTTCGTAAATAGATCTTATCTTTTTTAGTTGTCATATATAAATTAAACAACTATAACATATTCAATGTAATCCTACAAGTGGAGTCTCGAGAAGGTAGCATGTCGTAGACCTTATGAAGTAAAAGTGTAAATAATGAAATTTTTTAATAAAAAAATATAATATAAAGTTAGAATAATAAAGTCGTAGTAATGTGGGTTCATTATAATCGTCATGATATAAATAAGTCAACAAAATAGGTAGCTACATAAGAAAGGATGCTACAACTAACTAAACACTATTCCATTTCTCAATTATTACAACGACCTCCACATTAAATAAAGTAAACAAGATGGTTTGGTAGACTTTAGAATATTCAATAATGAGAGAATAAAAATAGAAAAAGGATCGAATAAAAAGGTAAATGTATAAATAGTAATGTGGGTTCATGATAATCGCCAAGATATAAATGCAACACCCCGTATCCGAAACAAACCAAAAATGCAGATTTTGAGAAGTTGCAGGTGCAACCCACGGTTGCCATCCACGGACCGTAGGTCAAACCATGGCCCGTGCTGGTGGTCCGTGGTTCACCACTGCAACCCTTCCCCAAACCAGCTCAGAAAATTGGCTAAGTCCCGACTCACGGACAGACCCACGGTCCGTAGATCAGACCACGGTCCGTGGTCTGTGTCCGTGGATCGAGACTTCCCTTACCCAACCTCTGACACAAACTACGGTCAACCAGCACGGACCGTCATTCGAGGCACGGTCCATAGGTCTGACCGTAGATGAGGGTCAGCAGCCAGTTAGCTGAAAATTGTTGATAGATCAACTTCAGATGGTCATAAATTTTATCACAAAAGGAATTACGTGTCCCATGACCTATGATATGATAGATAATTGAATCCTCTTTCCAACGCCACTAAGTTTTCTAAAATCCGACATCCGAGTAAAAAGTTATGCTTGTTTTAGTGAATCCCTGTCGGGCAGACTCGACCGACGACTCCAATCGACGGACCGTCGATTGACCTACGGCCCGTCAGTCCAATCCGTCGGTCACTCCGACAGTAGTTAAGTCAGTGGTCTTTTGGTCTTTTCCTATTTCGTTTAACCCATAAGATACGTCGTTTAAACTATAAATCATAAGGTTTTAGTCAGTTTAAGCCTAGAAACATAACTAGAACTTATCCAAGTCAAATCATTAATCAAAACTTAGAAAATTAGAAGCAAGAGAGGAGAAAAAGGTCAAGAGCCCTAGTTCAAGAACGCAACAAGTTTTCTTCAGTTCCAGCCCAGAAATCAAAGGATTTCTCCGTGAAATTCGTCACCAGGTATGTGGGATTTCACTAGTGGTTTCCTTTCGCCCATTGGGTCCTTAGAATTCAGTCAGTTTCTTGATTTCCTTATTATGAACAAACCTAAGGTTTCTAGAATTTCAACAGATCATCATGAATTAGTTATTTAAATGTTCCAAATCAGATTATCATGTTATTACTTCGTTTCTCGCATGAATTTCAAAACCCTAGCTATGTATTTCTTTAGTTCTTGAATTACACATGCTAGGTCAGATATCTCAGTTATTCAGTTATACATTCATCATTTATTAATGCATCATTATCAGATTAATTGTTGCATTCTCAGTTTGCATGTTCAGTTTCGAGCTATCCAGTATTTACAGAAATTCAGTCATAACCAGTTAACCACTTAATCTATTGGGAGTAGCATAATACCGAGTTGGACTAGGGTTCAGCGTGCCCATATAGTCCCAGAACTACGAGCCACATAGGTGTAAGTCCCATATGTGGGCAACATCAGTTTAGTCATCACACCAGCATGCCTCTATACCTCTGGCAGGGTATATTGGGTCCTCTTGATTGGGCGTATACATCGGACTCCACATTTAGCTCATGTGGTTTTATGTCGGTTATTAGTAGCTCCCACAGTTCAGTCAGACTCTATTGCATTGACCATATTTCAGTACAGTCAGTATTCAGTCTCAGCATGTTATAAATTTGGTCATTGCATTAGTTAGCTCAGTATTCAGTATTTTCAGTATCTATATCATGTTCAGATTATATCATTGCCTATTTGCTTTGTTCAGTTATATATTTATTTCAGCTTTACTCTATCATGCATGCTCAGTACCTTTTAAGTACCGACGCATACGTGCGCTACATCTTCTCATGGTGTAGGTTCAGGTTCTCAGCATCCAGATCACGCTTAGATCGATTCTCGATCTCCAGTTCAGCAGAATCAGTGGTGAGTCCTCATTCTCCAAGGACAATAGTCATGAGTTTCTTTTCAGTATTTTTAGTCTTTAGTTTCAGATTTTCTAGACTTGGCTGGGGCATGTCCCAGCACTTCTAGTCAATTTAGAGGCTTATTTCAAACATAGTTAGATTCAGCTTAGAATTGAGTTAATATCTTTTTTGTATTAAACTCATCAGTTTTCATATATCTCAGTTATAGTATATGAGTATTCCCCATCTTTTTCATTTTATTTATGATTTAGCTTCCGCATCAGTTTATTTTCTTTAGTATGCTCATGATCATGCCAACAGGGTTAGCTTGGGATCACTTGTGGTCCTAGGTCCCGTGTCCACATCTCGGGGGTAGCTCGGGGCGTGACAATAAATAAGTCAACAAAGTAAGTAGCTTCGTAAGAAAGGATGCTATAATTAACTAAACACTATTTTATTTCTCAATTATTATAACGATATCCACATTAAATAAAGTAAACGTTATGATCATATTTTCTACCCAAAAAAAATATTTTCAAATTTATCAATATATATATATAGTGGGAGCCCTAAAAAAATTGAAATCTCAATTGATTGCTTTAATGACCTTATGATCGAGACGGCCCACAATCACCAACATAATTGGGTAAAGAGAGTAAGGGATGTTCTTAAAATGTTAAACATTTTGATTGTCACTTAGTTTTGTTAGATATAAGTTTTTATATATTTAATTCAGTAAATATATGCCTATTAATTAAAAGAGTAAACATACATCATTTGCTTGACGACGAGCTATATATATGCATCGCTTTTTAAACGAGGGTATATCTACTTTAACACAAAGTAGAGGGATATATTTGCCCATTTTTCCTGGTTCAAAAAGAGATTTTTTTTGGGGTGTATATGTGTGTTTAAGAGTATTTATTTTATTTTATTTTATTTTATTTTTTTTTATTTTTTTTTGTCAAAGAGAAGAAATGGATTCATTCAAAAAGCTAAAAAGTTTGCTGTTTTATGTGATGTTGAAGTTAGTCTAACTTTTTTTTACTCCAACATTACAAAACTCTATGAATTTACCTGCAACAGATTACATATTGGAAATTAATAATTAATCTGTTGTTAACAAATGTATAGAATTTCCGTTGTGGAGAATATAATGAGTAAACTTCAGCATCACATAAGATAGCAAGTTTTTTAGCCTCTAATCATATAAAAAAACAGAATGGCTGAAGCTTTGACTATATTTTGTACAAAGAGAAGTCTCTTTTGTGTGTGTGTTTAGAATGCTTCTTATTATTACAGTATATATAGTACTTATTCATTAAGAACTTATCAAATATAAATTTTTATTTCAATCTTGAATTTTAACGAGTGAGTCAAACAAAATATTTTATTTATGGAAAGTTGGTTAATGAGTCAAAGAATATCTTTTATTTATGAAAAATTGGTCAATATAAAATGTCTTTGGTATAAATAATCTACCTTATATAGAGATTTACTATCATATTCTTGTGAATAATATCCTGAATACATCCACCTACATATGTCATTTATGACTCAGACTAATATTTTCTATGCAAATATTATAATTACTATTCAAGATGTTAAGGTGTGTTTGATATGAAAGAAAATGCTTTTCACAAAAAAAAATACTTATAAGTGGAAAATTATTTGAAAATTTTCTTAGTTGATGAAATATCTTATAATTTTGATGTCATATAGTTAGACATTTTGAATTCTTCACAATATTGTATCATGTAAAAATAATATGACCTAATATCTTTTAGTGTTGATCGTTGAATGTACAAAATTCTCCTTTTCTCCTAATTGTCATGCCATATTATCACATTGAACATTTAGATTTTTCAAACTCATTTAACTCGACTCATGCCTTTTACACGATTAAAAAACGTTCTCATATATCTAGATTTTAATTTTAATATATTTTCACTATAAATTGTTGTGTTAAGCCATTATTTGTAATATCAACCAAACATAAAAAATGTTGTGTTAAGCCACAACACCCCCTCCCCTTCTTAATAAGGGACTTCACACAGAAAAATGTTGTCAAAAATTTCATCAGTAATTATGAACTATATTACACTGTTGTAATTTCAAGAAAGTGAAACTCCAAGATTTTCCCTGTCTCAGACTTTTGTTTTGTATTTTTTATGCTGGTATTCTTTGGAGTAAATTAGTTTAATTGAAATTTTATTTATCAATAATTAAGAAGTTTATTCCATGGCTGCCAGTTGAAGAAAGTGATAGTATTTGCATAGTACAGCACATACTGCTGCAATGCTATTAGCTTGTTGGGCATTGTTGAAAGAAAGTCCCTGGTTTATTCTTTTCTTTGCTTCGGTTATTGTACTATTGGTTGTTGCTACTATTCTTTCCCTCGTTATTATCTATATGGTTCTTCACGATTGTATCTCCTTTTCTTATGGATTTTGTTATGCTTGATTTGAGTCGAGGGTCTATCGGAAATAGCCTTTCTACACACGCTATCCTTCCTAAACCCTACTTGTGAGAGTACACTGAATATCATGTTATTATTATTGTTGTTGGTTTATTCTCAACTGTCAACCTTTGTCAATTCCATTTTTGCATTTTTCTTAAATTTTCACTCCTATTCACAATATGCTTGTATTGTGAATTAGGATCTTGGTAATTTGATTGTTTTCATGAAGGTATATGTGCTACATTTGAGTTGAAATTCTTTAAAATAGTTAATACGAAGTATAAGTTGATAAAAACAATCTGACGTATATAAACTCAAAAAAAATAATACTGATCAAATAGAATAAGCTTATAAAGATGAGGCTTATTGTGGGGTCATAACAATTGACGTTTCACTTGCTTACCTTATAAACTGGACCAACTCACTACATGATTAATATGTAAGGTCTCCATTCATTCTAGTAAGATATTTTAATTGGAATATACCTCTGATTGTTAGATATTGTCTTTAAACTTTGAACATTATATAACCCATTTTTTTTTCAATAATTGAATATGTATAACTATATTTCTCTTGACAGAATATACCAAGTCAAATCTTTTGTTTAGGATCATAACTCAGTGAAGTAGGCGATGTTGGGATCGAAAGATTAAGGGCGTCATGCAGAAGCTTACAATTGCAAATTATAGAGGTGGTAAAACAGATGAAAAAGAAAAGCATATTAAAAACATATTATTATTGACCAATTTTATTTTATGTTTTACACCCTCCCCCTAGGAGCTCCCACCCCTTTTGCTCCCTGGGTGACTCAAACTCGCAACCTACGGCTTGGAAGTGAGGGATGCTTACCATCCGAGCAACTCCCTCTCGTCATTGACCAATTGACCTACATATGAAAAACAAATATAAAAGAAAATATTGAAATATGCTGGAGAAAATCTCCCCTTAAATAAAACTCTTAAACGACTACAATATGGACGCTCTTGTGTTGTAGGTGTGAGAAGAGGGACTTTCAATTTATAGAGTTTCAAACTTTCCTTCTCAAAAAAGTATAACCAAATATGAAAAAGAACTTTATTTTCTTTCAGCAAAAGTAAAAACAATTATAATACTGCTTTAACTTCCCTTCCAGAGAAAGGTAAATCAGGGCATAACCTAACAGGCAACAACGACTATAAGGGTATGTCTTAAGGCATTGGCTAAATAAACATCAAATTCAAGTAAACTAACACTAATTAAACATTATATTAACAAAGTATCAAAGAATCTTAATTTTATATGGTATTGTAATAACTTGTCATGACCCAAAACAAGTCATGAGTGACACCCACACTTAACCTCCTAGGTGGGAGAACCAAGAAATCCAAACCCCAACGTACATTAATTGTTAAAATTACGAAATACAAACCATAATGCAGAAGCTCAATCTTATTAATGTAAGAAACGCAAACCCACTAAAGCCTACTATATGTCATTTCCAAAACCTGAAAGTCATCACATCAAGGACATCTAACCTCCAAATACTAAGTCTAAGAGTATCAAATACACCAAAATAAAAGAATAAAGTAGTCTGTGTCCAAAAACTTAGGACATCATGCCCTGGCCGAGAGAATCCAACACGTGCTAGAATGCATAGCTCACCCTGGAACTTGAGGTGCTGAAGATTGGCTAGAGTTGAGGGCTAGTCGAACTCGTTGGTACACGCTACACTCCACAAAAGGAAAATAAAGAAAAAAACACAAGTAGGGCTCAATGCAGGGCAACATGTCCTGAGTAGATATCATCGGCCGACTCAAAATAGTAACTAATATGCATAAAGTAATAGTATGAAATCAACTATAGCACTTAGCTGGTGGTAAGCAACAACAACATGAACAAGTGACAACCACACTAAAACAAATACGAAGTCAGTCAATAATATCAAAACACACATGAGGACTGAGGCCTCCACACCACGCTCTTTTGGGAAATAGGTTCCTTGAGATTGAGTACATTAAGTTTACTTTAATATGTTTTCCTTTAATGTTACCGTGTCGGAACGTGACACTCATCCAATAATATCGTGTCGGAACTGATGCCCGATTCAATAATACTGTGTCAAAACGTGACATTCGATCCAATAGTACCGTGTCAGAATGTGACACTCAATCCAATAATACCATGTCGGAACGTGGCACTCGATTCAATAATATCATGTCGAAACGTGACACCTGATCCAATAATACCGTGTCGAAATGTGACACTCGATCCAATAATACCATGTCGGAACGTGACACTCGATCCAATAATAAAATGTCGGNATCGGCCGACTCAAAATAGTAACTAATATGCATAAAGTAATAGTATGAAATCAACTATAGCACTTAGCTGGTGGTAAGCAACAACAACATGAACAAGTGACAACCACACTAAAACAAATACGAAGTCAGTCAATAATATCAAAACACACATGAGGACTGAGGCCTCCACACCACGCTCTTTTGGGAAATAGGTTCCTTGAGATTGAGTACATTAAGTTACTTTAATATGTTTTCCTTTAATGTTGCTGTGTCGGAACGTGACACTCATCCAATAATATCGTGTCGGAACTGACACCCGATCCAATAATACCGTGTCGAAACATGACATCCGATCCAATAATATCGTGTCGGAACGTGACACTCGATCTAATAATATCATGTCGGAACGTGACACCCAATCCAATAATACTGTGTCGAAATGTGACACTCGATCCAATAATATCATGTCGGAACGTGACACCCAATCCAATAATATCGTGTCGAAACGTGACACTCGATCCAATAATACCATGTCGAAATGTGACACTCAATCCAATAATAAAATGTCAGAACGTGACACCCGATCCAATAATACCGTGTCGGAACGTGATACCAGATCCAATGATACCGTTAATCTATCATTTTTATCACCACTTTTCACTTTATTAACAATATTTCATCAAGCCTTCTTTATTCAAGCCATCATTTCGATAGAGAAGGTTCAAGATTATAAATTTCACAGTCTTAGGATTTCATACCAATCACAAACAACAATTAAATTATTCAGACCACACAATCAAGTACATAGAGAAATTCACAGTATCACTCAATGACTATCAATCACTATTAAGAGTAGAAGGTTCAAGATTATGATTTTACGATCTTGGGATTTCAGACCAATCACAAACAACAAATAGATTATCCAGACCACACAATCAAGTACATAGAGAAATTCACAATATCACTCAATGACTATCAATCACTATTAAGAGTCTATCTATCACATAAAATAAACCATAACACACCTCCACTGAAGAACCGAAGTCAAGCAAGCTAACCCCCCAATGTTCTTCCTTCCATCAATGCCTTAGACCATTTTCAATCTATCAAATATGCATAATTCACAAGTAAACAAGTCTATAGACACCCATATTACTATACTCTAGCCTAGACCCAAAAATTCACCCAAATCTATAGTCAATTTCCTAAATTTCAAGCTTAGGTTTAAGTCCTCATTTCTCCAAATACTCCCATACATATACTCTAATATAAATAAATAAATTTAGACCATCAAAACAATTTTAAACCTCATTCAACGTTATAAGAAAAAAAAGAATTGCCGAACTAGTGACTTTGAAAGTTAAAAATTATAAAATATGCACAACCCATAATTTCTCCAATTCCCTGCGTATGATGATGACGACTTTAAGGGAAAGATAATACAATATCCCAATTAAAATAAGGCATAAATTTACTGACGGAATGAGAAAATTAAAGTACAAATCAAACTTCCAATTTTCCCATTAAGCATACCACCCCTAATGATTTAGCAATCATTATCTACGATAGGGGTGTTCACGGTTTGGATAAAAATTGATCCAAACCGAAAAACTGAATCAAACCGATTAAATGAACCGATTTTATTTAGGGTTTGGTTTGGTTTGGTTTTAGATTTTTAAAAAACCGATAGTATTTGGTTTGGTTATGATTTTGTTCGAAAAAAATCGAAGAAATAACCGAATCAAACCGATAAATAATATACATAAATTTTATTATTATACATACATAATATACTATTTTATAAACAATATTTAAAATCTTATATATGTATTCATCAAAATTTTATTTATAATTTACTTATGAAAGTAAAAATGACCAAGGTAAGAACATTTATCTTATTGGTTTCATGTATATGAATATCTATGACAATTCTTTGTGGGACTGAAAATGTCAATGTCTCTTCCTTCTAGGGCAAAAGTAGTGAACTTTGAAGCTTTATTCATAGTAAATTCAATAATCGAAAGTTTCGTAATGTCAGTCATTCTAACTATTTTTCGTTTTGAATGGATTATTGTCACTTTTTTTTTCACGTTTTGAATGAATTATTTCTTTTAATTTTATGTATATGGTTAATAACCGAAGAACCAAANCGACCTCCAGAGGTCGGTATTGAATAGCGACCAAGCTTTTTCCGACCTAAGCTGGGATGTCGATTTTAGGTCGGTATTTCAAGGAATACCGACCTCCGGAGGTCAGTATTTCTAGGTCGGTATTTACAGTTTTTTTAGTAGTGTATAATTTTTTCTTTTAATTTTATGTATATGGTTAATAACCGAATAACCAAACCAAACCGAACCGAAATCGATAACAACCAAACCGATAAATGTATATTAGGTTTGATTTGGTTTAGTTTTAATAATTTTAAAACCGATTAAGTTGGTTTGGTTTTGATTTTGACCAATTACCGACCCAAACCAACCCGTGAACACCCCATCTAAGGTGATTGGCTAATCATCGAATTTGTACCCATTAATACACCACTATTGATGGCTAAATAATGAGAATATGTACCTATTTGGTACCTGAAACACTCGTCGACCCTCTCTGGTAATCGGCCGCCCAGGTAAGTCTTCTCACCTAATATGTTTTCCCTAAATTAATTATGTACCAAAATTGCTAAATTTTATTAATTTTATTTCTAACTATGGACCAAGTGACCTAGGGTATTAAATAAATTTCAGACTTGGCCCATTTACACTCAACTAAAACTAATTATTTAATAAATACCCACCAATTAAATAACCATTGTTAAATAACTAGTTCACAATTATCATTTAAAATATACAGAAAGAGTCAATATAGTTCTAGCACTCAAAACGACCTAACGGGTCGTTACATAACTGCTCACCTTTTTGCAAAATATCAAAAAATCTTAATTGTAGAGTATTTATATTCTAAAGCATGCATGGTCATGACCGGGATCGTCTCAACAAGTTTGGAGGACTGAAGCAAAATTTCATAAAGAGGTCTTATCTTTTTTTAGTTGTCATATATAAATTAAACAGCTATAACATATTCAGTATAATCCTACAAGTGAAGTCTCGAGAAGGTAGGATTATGAAGTAAAAATATAAACAATGAAAATTTTCAATAAAAAAATATAATATAAAGTTAGAATAATAAAGTATGTAGTAATGTGAGTTCATTATAATCGTCATGATATAAATAAGTCAACAAAATAGGTAGCTACGTACGAAAGGATGCTACAACTAACTAAACACTATTCCATTTCTCAATTACTACAACGAACTCCACATTAAATAAAGTAAACAAGATCGTTTGGTAAAATTTAGAATATTCAATAATGAGAGAATAAAAATAGAAAAAAGATCGAATAAAAAAGGTAAATGTATGAATAGTAATGTGGGTTCTGTTGGGTTTAGCAAGGTGTGAATGGGAAATAAAAAAGAGAAAATGGAAAGAGGAAGAACAAATGAAAGTGGGGGAACCAATTTTGGAGGGAAAATGAAAAGTCATTGCAAAGTGCAAATGAAAAGTCATTTTTACCATATTGGTAGAAGAAAGGAAATTGTTGTCCTTATATTAGGAAACACTTTCTTTAGTTCTTAAAGGGTTAAGAAGAAGGTGCCCCCTCGCGCTGTCGTCATCGCTTGCTCGGCCTCGGATTTGGATTTGGATTTGGCAAATGATTTGATTGATAATATTTTTGGACAAAATTTATTTAATCAATCTTGTTAATTCATTTCTTTTCTCTTATTAATTAATTCATAATGTTAGTTAAATAACAGAATTAATTTGGCGCAACATAATTTATTTGAAATTCATATGCAACGGTAATAACATAGAGATGGTCTGAACAGAATTGTCTGAACAGACGCATTCCTTGTTGTAAATGGCTATAAATAGAGATGTTTTTTCCGATTTTAAACACTAAAATTTTTTCCTCTCTGCATACATTTTCTTACATAAACAAAACTGTCGATCGACTGAGTCTGTGTGTGCTCTTGCTGCTGTTTTTGCGTTTGCTGAAGTTATTGAAGTTTGAGGTACCGCTACTTCTTTAACAGGTTAATCCGTTTTATCTTGGGAGGAATTAATCTGCAACCTCGGGTACAGGAGGGGATTAAATTTCTTAAAGAAACACAGTGGTTTCTGTGGACTCGGATTAAAATCATTCTGTCTATTTCATCTACTTTCTGTTTCTGTATTTTTGGACTAACCTGAATACAGGAGATAACAATCTTAAGAAATTTATATAGTTTCTGTATTTGAGGTTTCTGGAGATTAAAACCTTTATGATTTTCTACTTTGTTTGAATTTTTAAAATTCATTCGATTAACGATTAAAAGATTATAACAACTTTATCGTTAAATCAGAAACAGTCTGTGTAAGGATTTATTCTTTACTGGTAGTGTCTGTCATTTGTGACAGAAAAATGACTAATTCAAGTCAAGTAAATGCTGGAATTGTAAGTGATGCAACAACATCGGTTGCACACAATCGTTCAAATGATGCCCTAACACTAGTTGAGAAACCTGCAAAGTTTTCTGGAGTACGACTTCAAGAGATGGCAGCAAAAGATGTTCTTCTATCTAACTACGTTGAGTCTGCAGAGGTTCATTAATGAGAACGTTCCTGTTATGTCGGATGAAACTCCACCTGAAGAATGATTCTTGGTAACAGAAGCATGGACACATTCTGATTTTTTTGTGTAAAATTTATATTCTGAGTGGCCTGTAGGATGATCTGTACAATGTGTACAGTAATGTGAAAACCTCAAAAGAACTTTGGGATGCTTTAGAAAAGAAGTACAAAACAGAGGATGCCGAAATGAAGAAGTTTATTGTGGCAAAGTTTCTGGACTATAAGATGATAGACAGTAAGACCGTCGTCACCCAAGTTCAAGAATTGCAGGTCATAATCCATGATCTCCTTGCTGAAGGTATAAATTTACTTAATCCCTATGTTGTAAATATTAAGTTTATTATTAATACTCACATAATCTTTAATGTAGGATTGGTTGTGAATGATGTTTTTCAAGTGGCTGCAATTATTGAGAAGTTACCTCCATTGTGGAAAGACTTCAAAAACTACTTGAAACATAAACGCAAGGAGATGACTGTTGAAGCTCTCATGGTAAGGCTGAGAATCGAAGAGGACAACAAGGCCGCAGAAAAGAGGTCACGTGGTAATTCAGCAATATTTGGAGTAAATATTGTTGAAGAAGATTCCATAAAATCAAAGAAAAGAAAGAAAACATCTGGTCCAAAGAGCAATCCTCCTAAGAAGAAATTCAATGGAAGCTGCTTCAACTGTGGCAAATGTGGTCATAAGGCTACTGAATGTAGGGGTCCCAAGAAGGACAAGAAGAAGGATCAAACAAATTTGGCTGAATCCAAAGGAGAGATGGACGATTTTTGTACAATGCTTTCAGAATGCAACTTGGTTGGAAATCCAAGAGAATGGTGGATAGATTCTGGTGCCTCATGCCATGTTTGTGCCAACAAAGAATTATTTTCATCATATACTCCAGCACCTACAGACGAGAAGTTGTTTATGGCAAATTCCGTTGTTGCAAAGGTGGAAGGAACTGGCAAGATCCTCCTAAAGATGACATCAGGCAAGGTGGTGACTTTGAACAGGGTCTCGTATGTTCCGGAATTGCGAAAGAACCTAGTTTTTATACCAGTTCTGACTAAGAATGGATTCAAATATGTATTTGTTTCTAATAAAGTTGTAGTAAGTAAGAATGAGATGTATGTAGGAAAAGGTTACCTCACTGAGGGCCTTTTTAAACTCAGTGTAATTGCAGTTGATATGAATAAAGATTCTGCTTCTTCTTACTTGCTTGAGTCTAAATGTTTATGGCATGAACGTTTGGGACACGTTAATAACAAAACCTTGCGAAAACTGATTAACTTAAATGTTTTGCCTAAATTTGAGTGCAATAAATCAAAATGTCAAGTTTGCGTTGAATCTAAGTATGCTAAGCATCCTTATAAATCTGTTGCAAGGAATTCATATCCCTTAGAACTGATTCACACTGACATTTGTGACATGAAGTCAACACCAACACGTGGTGGGAAAAAGTATTTCATAACTTTTATTGACGATTGCACTAGATATTGTTATGTCTATTTGCTAAATGGTAAGGATGAAGCAATTGATGCATTTAGCCAATATAAAACTGAAGTTGAAAATTAGTTGGATAGAAAGATCAAAATGATCAGAAGTGATAGAGGTGGAGAATATGAATCTCCATTTGCAGAAATATGTTTGGAAAATGGAATAATCCATCAAACTACTGCTCCTTACTCTCCACAATCTAATGGAATTGCAGAAAGAAAAAACCGAACTTTAAAGGAAATGATGAATGCCTTACTTATAAGTTCAGGTTTACCACAAAACTTGTGGGGGGAGGCTATCCTTACAGCAAATCGAATACTCAATAGAGTGCCTCATACGAAGACATGTGTTATTCCATATGAGAAATGGAAAGGTAGAAAACCCAACTTGAAATATTTCAAAGTGCGGGGGTATCTTGCTAAGGTCAAGGTTCCTATACCTAAGAGGGTGAAAATAGGGCCTAAAACTGTGGATTGTGTATTCATTGGATATGCCACAAATAATAAGGCATGTCAATTTTTGGTTCATAAGTCCGAACATCTGGATATTCATGATAATATGGTAATGGAATCAGATAATGCTGAATTTTTTGAACATATCTATCCGTATAAAACTAGACTTGAGTCATCTAGTGGGGGGGTCTAAACAACCTCGAGAAGAACCAAAAGAGAATGAAACCAATGAAGAGAGTCCAAGGCGCAGTAAACGTCAAAGGAAAACTACTTCATTTGGATATGATTTTGTAACATCCCTTCTTGAAAGTGAGCCTCAAACATTCAAGGAAGCGATGTTGTCTAGCGACTCAACCTCTTGGAAGGAGGCTGTCAATAGTGAGGTTGAATCAATCTTAAGCAATCATACTTGGGAGTTGGTTGATCTTCCTCCAGGGAACAAACCCTTGGGTTCAAAATGGATCTTCAAAAAGAAGATGAAAGATGATGGAACTATTGACAAATATAAAGCAAGACTTGTTGTCAAAGGCTTGAGACAGAAAGAAGGTCTTGATTATTTTGACACATACTCGCCAGTGACTAGGATTACATCAATTCAGATGTTAATTGCCCTAGCTGCAGTATACGGTCTTGAAATCCATCAAATGGATGTGAAAATCGCCTTCTTAAATGGAGAGCTGGAGGAAGAGATCTACATGGAACAGCCTGAGGGCTTCGTAGTTCCCGACAAAGAAAAGAAAGTATGCAAACTTGTTAAGTCACTTTATGGACTAAAACAAGCACCGAAACAATGGCATGCAAAGTTTGATCAAACCATGTTGTCAAATGGATTTAAGATCAATAAGTGTGATAAATGTGTTTACATTAATGACACTACGGATCAGGAAGTCATTGTATGCCTATATGTGGATGACATGCTGATAATGAGCAAGGACATTTCCAATATAAAAGCTACTAAGCGTATGCTTGCTAGTAAATTTAATATGAAAGATCTAAGAGTAGCCGATTTGATATTGGGAATAAAGATTCACAAAACTCCTAACGGTCTAGCATTATCTCAATCTCATTATATTCAAAAGGTACTTGAAAAGTTGAAGTATTTGAATTTGAAAAAAGCAAAGACCCCAATTGATGTGAACCTTAATCTTGCTAAGAATAAAGGTGAAAGTCAGTCTCAATTGGCTTACGCCAGAGTATTGGGAAGTTTGATGTATGTCATGAATTGTACACGACCAGACATAGCCTGCGCTATAAGTAAACTGAGTCGATACACAAGTAATTCCAATCAAAATCATTGGTTGGCAATGAAGAGAGTTTTGGGGTACTTAAAAGGCACTCAAAACTATGCTTTGCATTACAACAAATATCCAGCAGTTCTTAAAGGATATAGTGATGCAAATTGGATTACTGGGTCAACTGAAACAAAATCCACGAGTGGATATGTTTTAACTATTGGTGGAGGAGCAATATCTTGGAAATCATCCAAACAAACATGTATAACTCGCTCTACAATAGAGTCAGAATTCATCGCCTTAAACAAGGCAGGTGAAGAAGCTGAATCGCTCCGAAATTTCTTAGAAAATATTTTGTATTGGCCCAAACCAATGGCCCCTATATGCATACATTGTGATAGCCAAGCTGCAATAGAAAGGGCTGGAAGAGTTATGTATAACGAGAAGTCTCGTCACATAAGACGAAGACATAACTCTGTTAGACAACTAATCTCTAGTGGAATTATCACAATTGACTATGTAAAGTCAAAGGATAATGTGTCGGATCCACTTACAAAAGGCCTAACTAGAGAGGGAGTTGAGAGATCATCGACGGGAATGGGACTATGGCCGAGAACAAGTCATCGTGGCGGTAACTTTACCTAAAAGACTGGAGATCCCAAGATCTAGGTTTAAGGAGATCAAACAAAGTCATAGATGATGGTTCAACATTATCAAAACATATTTGATGGTCCATTCTCATGATGAGACAATGTTCAGTAACCAGGATAAAGGCATAAGGACTTTTTAATGGTTTCTAAGTTTGATACAGGGTATATCAAATGGTGTATCTATGGGATAACACAGTTAGAAACCACCTATGTAAGTGTGAAATGTAAGTCGCTTCAAGGAGAATCCGGTAAGGCCAGTTCTCTAAGCACTTATTAATCGAGATGTGTTCATGGCTGAAACGAACAAAATAATGAGAACTAAAAATAGTTCAAGGGTTGATTGTGTGACTTATTTTGTCTAGGTATACACCAAAGCTCGACGGTTCAAAGATATCAAATCTACCAATTGACCGAGTATATCCGATATATGTTCACTATGGAAAGTTTAAATGGAAACCTACTTATCCAGATGCGATTAACTCTTACTTACAAGACACACAAGTTTTTCATGCATATGTTTTAACTAAAGTCATTCCCCATTCATGTGGGGGATTGTTGGGTTTAGCAAGGTGCGAATGGGAAATAAAAAAGAGAAAATGGAAAGAGGAAGAACCAATGAAAGTGGGGAAACCAATTTTGGAGGAAAAATGAAAAGTCATTGCAAAGTGCAAATGAAAATTTATTTTTACCATATTGGTAGAAGAAAGGAAATTGTTGTCTTTATATTAGGAAACACTTCCTTTAGTTCTTAAAGGGTTAAGAAGAAGGTGCCCCCTTGCGCCGTCGTCGTCGCTCGCTCGGCCTCGGATTTGGATTTGGATTTGGCAAATGATTTGATTGATAATATTTTTGGACAAAATTTATTTAATCAATCTTGTTAATTTATTTCTTTTCTCTTATAAATTAATTCAGAACGTTAGTTAAATAACATAATTAATTTGGCGCAATGGAATTTATTTGAAATTCATATGCAACGGTAATAACATTCCAAAAAGTCGTTATTTTTCCCAAAAGACACAACCTTCTGGAAAAAACGGGTCTGAACAGACGCATTCCTTACTGTAAATGGCAATAAATAGAGATGTTTTTTCCGGTTTTAAACACTGAAAATTTTTCCTCTCTGCATACATTTTCTTACATAAACAAAATTGTCGATCGGCTGAGTCTGTGTGTGCTCTTGTTGCTGTTCTTGCGTTCGCTGAAGTTATTGAAGTTTGAGGTACCGCTACTTCTTTAACAGGTTAATCCGTTTTATCTTGGGAGGAATTAATCTGCAACCTCGGGTACAGTGAGGGGATTAAATTTCTTAAGGAAACATAGTGATTTCTGTGGACTCGGATTAAAATCATTCTGTCTATTTCATCTACTTTATGTTTCTGTATTTTTGGACTAACCAGAATACAGGAGATAACAAGTCCATGATAATCGCCAAATATAAATAAGTCAACAAAGTAAGTATCTACATAAGAAAGGATTCTATAATTAACTAAACACTATTTTTATTTCTCAATTATTATAACGATCTCCACATTAAATAAAGTTAACAGTAACTATTATATTTTCTATCCAAATAAATCTTTATATATATATATATATATATATATATATATATCTGTGTGTGTGGGGNGGTAATTTGAGGTTCCAAGTGATTGCTTTAATGACCTTATTATCGAGATGGCCGATGGTCACCAACACAATTGGGTAAAGCGAGTAAGAGATAGGTAATTTGAGGTTCCAAGTGATTGCTTTAATGACCTTATTATCGAGATGGCCGATGGTCACCAACACAATTGGGTAAATCGAGTAAGAGATGTATTCTTAAAAACATTTTGATTGTCATTTAGTTTTGTTAGATATAAGTTTTAAAAACTTTTGTTTTTCTCTAACATAAATTCTATAGAAATTAACTTGACTCATGTCTTATACCAGGTTTAAAAATGTCCATATATATATATATATATATATATATTAATTTAGTAAATATATGCATGTTAACAAAAAGAGTAAACATACATCATTTGCTAG
>NW_026028238.1:0-251 GCF_019186545.1 Solanum stenotomum | reverse complement strand
GGTGCAGCATCTGCACCATAGTCACTACTATTGTCAGACTAATTATTGTTAGGTAAGTGAAGCCTGTTTTTTTTTTTTTTGAAGATCTCTCCCCTATCTTTTATTTTGGAACATGTGCATTATATTCAGACATTCAATCATTTGACGAGTTACTTCTGAGTGTTAGCTATTATGTAAAACTTTAATATAAACTTGGAGCTCCTGCACACCTTTTTTCTCCATTAAGCATTGCCATTTGAACAGTCTTTGCA
>NW_026028237.1:0-400 GCF_019186545.1 Solanum stenotomum | reverse complement strand
ATCCTAATAGAACACTAGAAAATATTAAGCCCAAAACCCTAAATCATAGAAACCCTTAAAAAAACCAAACCCTAAGAAATCTTAAATGCTAAATCATATACCCTAAGAAACTCTAAATCATAGGGCTAAACCTTAAACGCAAACCATATGGAATCCTAAGAAACCCTAAACCCTAAAATCCATTTAAACACCTACAACTATAATACCCGAAAAAAAATACCCTTTAAACCCATAAGCCCTAGAAAAAACCCTAAACTTAAAATTCTATACCTTATATTAGGCCCACGTAACCCTAAATCTTAATAAATCCAATTTCTTAAAAATACCTAAGAACCCGTAAAACATTTAAAAACCTTAATCATGAAAATCATCAACATAAAGAAAAACCATAAACTCTAAA
>NW_026028236.1:0-439 GCF_019186545.1 Solanum stenotomum | reverse complement strand
AATATATTGAATGATGACGTAATGATACCCTAATAGAATTTCCTATCCATTTAAAAAAACAAAAAACTTCACCCTTTCAATTTCGTTATATCTTCTTATTTAGTAGAACAATCATCATTTATTATATTCTACTCCACCTTAATTGTACCATCAGAGTTTTAAGAATAAATATTAAATTTTGAATCGAAATAAAAAATCATTGAAAAATGACAGAAAAATAATAATAGTATATGAAAATTAAAATAAGGTGCAAGAAAAGCCTTTTCACGATAATTTTTTAAAATATATTGATAACAATTAAAATGAAGCTGTTATTTTATCTTTAAAATTAAGTTTGATTGAATTGAATTAGTACAATGAGAAAAAATATTAAACTAATAACTTTTAATGTTATTAAATGCATTTTCTTTATAATTGAGTAGTAGATTAAAAGTTCTGA
>NW_026028235.1:0-564 GCF_019186545.1 Solanum stenotomum | reverse complement strand
TGTGACTCTATTTTTGATAGCGGGCAGCATTTTGAGACTGTTCGAAAAAGGAAAGCTCCGGTAAAGTGATTTGGAGAGCGCACGGTTGGCCTTAAGGTAGGCTACGGCTTTCCTTCTTTTAGATTGAGCTTAATTGTGTAAAAACACGTTGATTGGAGTGAATTGGGGGTGGATACTAGTTTACTACCTTACTTTGATTAGATACCTTATGTTAGGATCGATTGGCCACATTTCGAGTATAGTATCATGTTAACCGGTTTAGTAGAGTTGCATGTCTATGTGCTAAATGCTATTATATGCTTGTATGCTTTGTATTGTATGCCTTGTTCATCCTTAACCGCAAGCATGATGTCCTTAGTCTAGGTTAGGCTAGCATTGCCTTAGACTTATGACCCGTGTGGGCTGGATAGCCTTGACTTTCTGCCGACGTCGTTCGGATGACTTAGCTCCTTGTAGACTGGAATAGCAGACTTGAGTCTGATAGTTTGAGCCTTAGATTAGGCGTTATCGCTACTTGCTGAACTTCTGTATCTTCTCCTCGCATTCTGCGATTCCGGCGCATTC
>NW_026028234.1:0-1726 GCF_019186545.1 Solanum stenotomum | reverse complement strand
TGCAACAACTTCCCCAATGCCTTCATGGCAACAATTCACAATAATACCACACAAGAACAAGATATAACGCTTCCACCAAAGGTGGATTCAACCTACCAACAACAATTAATTCAATAAAGAGAGTTCAAGCTTTCTTACCATAATTCAAAGCCATAGCCAAAATCACCAAAAATCCAAGCAATCACCAATACTTCACTCATAAGGCTTACCACCCTTAATTCACCCATTATCAACAATTAATAATGAATAAACATTAAACAACACAAGAGATATCAATACAATTCACTTTACACATAATTCCATCAACTTTGAATTTATAGAAATAGACCCACTTCATAAACACATTTTAGGGTTTTGTAGAATACAAGGATTCATGGAGTTTTTCATCTTAAAACATCAAATAAACATCAATAATATCATAACTTATCATTTGAAATCGTTTCATGCAAGAACCCATGAATTTGAGTAGAAATTAAGCTTTTTCACAAACTTTGGAAAAGTTGAAAACCATTTGAAATTGGCTATAGGGTGATAGCTTGCCCTAGATAAAGAACTCCCACACCTTTACTAAGATTCCCCAAGAAATTTGATGAAGAAACGTCTTACATCCACAACCCTAGCTCCCACTTCTTCATCTTCTTCTCTTCTTTCTCTCTTCTTCTCTTCTTCACTCAAGAACCCTAACTCTTACTCTTTTAAAATGGAACAAAAATGATCCACAATCAGCCTAACACAACAATATAACCTCAAAAGAAATGATTTGTGAAAAGACCAAAATGCCCTTAAATTTTCGGACGGACTCCCTGACAACTGCACAACTTTCAAAGGGCCTAACTCGCTCATACGAACTCGGAATCGAGCAAACTCGGTGGCGTTGGAAAGATCGTTCCAAGGGCTTTCCAAACATAACTGGAACTACTCTTGAATCATCCTGAGCTAGGAGTTATGACTGCTCAAAGTTGGCCAAAAACTCACTGATTTCCACACTTGGCCAAATTTCTAGATTCTGAATTTTTTTCCAAAAATGACTACTTCCAATTTCAAGCTTCTTCATATTCATTTTAAATTGTTGGATGTTACAATATTTCCCCCTCAGGAACATTCGTCCTCGAATGACACTTAACACTTTTCAAGGAAAAAGACCAAAGTAAACAGCCCATATTCAAGCATACAACCATATAATCAATACACATAATAAGGAGGAGCGTCAACTCCACATAGAAAGTCCCACACAACTTCATGTGATTCAAGAAAGTAGGCACAACATCTACTAGCTCCTTATGCATCATCTTTATCTTTTCTTATTTCTCATTTCATTTCATTGGAGGTACTTCCTTCTCCAAATCATCTCATGCTCATCATAACATCAAATGACACAATATGCAATTTTCTCATTAAAGCACATCATGCATCCTTTTCCAAAACTCAAGTAAGCATGCTCACATTATCACCTCATAAAGCAAATAGACAACTTATGCTAATTGAACATTATGCAACTTTCTCATAGAAGCACTTTACGCAACATCATCATAGATGCAAGATAACATGAGGAACAAAATTTATGAAAACTCATTTTCTCATTTAATCAAGAATTCATTTAAAACATGCATGACATAAGGAGACCATGGAAAACTCTTTTTCACATAAGACTCCAAAACATAATCCAAGCTTCTAGGAACTCTTTATTTTAGGCTTGAATAAGCACATAAAGAAGTAGGTAAGGATA
>NW_026028233.1:0-857 GCF_019186545.1 Solanum stenotomum | reverse complement strand
AGCTCAACGAAATAAATTAGAAGAAAAGGGGGGACAAAAATTGGTGTCAACAATTACTATTTAATATTTAATTAATTAGATGTTTAATTTAGCTTAGGGGTAAAATGGTAATCTAACTTTTCATCTTTTGAAACTTCCCACTTTTAGTACTATATATATATACTAGATATAGGACCCCGTGCCAGCACGGGGCCCAATGTATATATATTTTTTATTTTAATTTATGTCATATTATGGAATTTGAGAAGTTATTGAAATTTTTATATGATTTTAAAAATATTTTAAATTTTTAGCTATTGTGATTTGTAGTACTTTTTTTTAACATAATTTTGAAAAAAATATTTATTACTCTGTTTGTTCTAATTTATGTGGCACACGCAGAATTTTAAATATTAAGCCTCTTTTATATGTCTCTTTAATATATTAAGTTGTTAATTATTGTATTTTATTGTACATTTTGAACCTAATTTTTTAATAATATATGTTATTTGCCATGTCCCAATTTATGTGACATTAATTGATAGATTTGTTGGAGTCGAGAGATTTATTTTGTTAATTATTGTAATTTATAGTTTTTTTTCCATCAATTTCAAACAATATATGTTGTTAATTGATAGAATACTTTTAATGTAATTTTTTTTAAAAAAAATATGTGTGACTGTCCATATTCCAATTTATGTGGCACATGTAAAGTTTTGACAATTAACCAAAATTTTAATACATTTTAAAAAAAATTTAAGTCGTTAAATTTTAAGTAATTTAAATTGTTGTATTATTTATTACAATTTATAATGCTTTTAAAGTAGTTTAAATATTGTACTATTTATTGTGATTTATAACACATTTTTTTAAATTTA
>NW_026028232.1:0-922 GCF_019186545.1 Solanum stenotomum | reverse complement strand
TAAAAATGACCTGGAGGGTCATTACATCAGCTTTCTTTTTACTTAGACTTATACCTGAATATTATATGATGTGTATAAATTTTTCTAATAATTTTATATGTTCATCTTGTGTCTTAGAATATAATAATATATCATCGATATAAACTACACAATTTTCTATTTGTTTAAAGTAATTGTCCATAAAGTGTTGATATCTACCTGGTGCGTTTTTACATCCAAATGGTAATACATTCCATTCATAAAATCCTTCTGGTACAGTGAATGCTGTTAGTTTTTTAGATTCTTCTTCTAGTTTTAAGTGATAAAATCCTGATTTACAATCAAATTTGCTAAAATAATTATATCCTTGTATTTGTCTTATCTTTAGTATTTTATTTGGTATCGGATAATTATATGTTTTAGGTTTTGCATTTAAATTTCTATAATCAATGACCATTCTACTTTTTCCTCTTTTTTGTTCACTATGTTTATTTACGATAAATGCCGGGCTTGTATGTTTACTATTGCTTTCTTGTATATATCCTTTTTCTAGTAATTCATCTATATGTATCTTAAATTCGGTTAAATCATTAAAATTATACTTTAATGGTTTTTGGGTTATTATACTGTTATTATCAATTAGCTCAATTTCTACTTTTGTTTTATGTTTTTCCCATCCTTGTAAAGGATCCTCACTATATAATAATTCTAACTTATCTTGAATTATTTTTACTTTATCTATAGAGAATATAATTAATTCTATTTTAGGATTTTCTTCTTTTATATTTTCTAATTTTTGTGTAATTTTTTCACTTCCTTTTATCCATTCTGTTGTTTTTCGTTTTTTATTATTTACTCTTTTTACTCCTATTTTTTGTTTACACGGTGTTGTGAACCACCAATGTGTTTTTGTTAGTATATGTGGGTATAATTTTTCTAAAAA
>NW_026028231.1:0-1754 GCF_019186545.1 Solanum stenotomum | reverse complement strand
CAGTTGCGTTCCCCAATAATGAAGGTCAAAGTGTCACCTAATTTTGGACAAATAATATCATATCCACGTTTAGTACACTGAGGGGGATTATCAGTAATTTAGGTTCCCACTTTTGTAATAATAAGTTATTCAAGGCGCTACTTGAGAAATATGGTGTCCGCCACAAATTGTTCAACTGCTTCCACCCACTTCAATACATAATGAAACGCAACAAGAATATACGTCATCCCATGTGAACTCACAAATAGACCCATAACATCAATTCCCCATACATCAAACAATTTTATCAACAATATAGAATTCATAGGAAACTCTTGCCTCTATGAAATCCCTCCTTCTCTTTGGCAATGATCACAAGACGTTGGACCCACGAGACCCCGTCTACGGTCCGTGGAAGCAGTTGAACAATTTGTGGCGGACACCATATTTCTCAAGTAGCGCCTTGAACTATTTATTACAAAAGTGGGAACCTCCATCACTAATAATCACCCTGAGTGTATCAAATCTAGAGAAGATATTCTTTTTCAAAAATGCGGTGACACTATTACCTTCATTGTTAGGTAGCTCAACTGCCTCCACCCACTTCGATACATAATGAATTGAGAATATACTTCATCCCATGTGAACTCACAAATGGACCCATAAAATCAATTCCCCATATATCAAACAACTCTATCACCAATATAGGATTCATAGTAAGCTCTTCCCACTTTCAAATCCCTCCTTCTCTTTGGCAACGATCACAAGACTTTGGACCCACAAGACCCTATCTATGGTCCGTGGGTCGATCTACAGACAGTAGATGGGGACCGTAGATCACTCTGATAGTTGGAAAAATTTAGGAACTTACTTGGGATCTACGTTTGACATAGANGATAGTCCGTAGGTTAACTTACGGGTCGTCGATGGGGTTCGTAGACCTCTGCACCAGACCTGTTTCTGCAGATTATTCTTCGCGTCCCTGTAACTGTAGCAACCCTTAGGAAATTATTTTTACATTTTCTGGACACTTTTTAGACACGGACCCTATGCTAATTCTAGCCTATACTAGTACCAAACTAAAACACATATCCAAATTAACACAGAGAATCAACTAAACAAAGAAAACTACTAGATGGAAATTAAAATCCTATAGTTGGCTATATTGTACATCTTGGGTTGACTCCCAAGTAGCGCTTGATTTAACGTAACGACACGACGCAGGAGTCCTGTTTACTCAAACTTCCTAGATAGATCTTGATCCTTTACCCGTTAAACATGAACCTTGTTCCTTTACTGTTCTCGAGCTCAACCGCTCCATGGGGTAGCACTTTTGTGAGAAAAAATGGCCCGGTCCATTTGTATTTGAGTTTGCTCGGAAACAAGCGCAACCTAGAGTCGTATAGGAGCACAAGATCATCCACAACAAATTCTCACTTTTCATTTATTTGATCATATTACCTCTTCATCATCTCTTTGTACAAGGCTGAACTTTCATAAGCTTTCAGGCAAAATTCATCAAACATACTCAAGTCATTCATTCTTTTATTAGATGTGGCGCCCCAATATAAATTTAGTTTCTTCATCGCCCATAAATCTTTATGATATAGCTCTACTGGTAAATGGAAAGACTTCCCATATACAAGTTGGTAATGAGTCATACCGATAGGAGTCTTGTATGCAATTCAATAGGCCCATAGAGCATCATCAAGATTCATTGACCAATCCGTTCTATTAGCATTCACTCTCTTCGCCAAAATCTGTTTGATCTCTCT
>NW_026028230.1:0-701 GCF_019186545.1 Solanum stenotomum | reverse complement strand
AAATCGGCACGCGCAAACCGCCTTTAGGTAGTTCGGTTGCATAGATCTCGAAAAAATACGCGAATTCAAAAAAAAAATCGCCTGAAACGGATAACCGAGGACGGAGTTAGGGCCGTTTGAAGTTTCCTATATTCAAAGCCACCTTCCACCTTTAAGATGCTGAATTTCAAACGGCCGTAACTTTCGGCTCGAACGTCCGTTTGACGTAAATTTTTTTTTGAAACCTCGTATTTTCTCGAGATCTATATGAGGAAACCATCGCCTCTGTATGAATTTCCTTTTATTTTGTTCAACATATTTCCGCTCGCGCGTAAGAATCAGTAAAACGCGTTTCTGGGAAAATCGGCACCCGCAAACCGACTTTAGACATTTTGGTTGCGTAAATCTCGAAAAAATACGCGGATTCAAAAAAAAGATCGCCTGAAACGGATACCCGAGNCGGATACCCGAGGCCCGTTTTATGGCCGTTTGAAGTTTCCTAAATTCAAAGCCACCTTCCACCTTTAAGATGCTGAATTTCAAACGGCCGTAACTTTCGGCTCGAACGTCCGTTTGACGCAATCTTTTTTTTGAAAACTCGTATATTTTCGAGATCTATATGAGGAACCCATCGCCTTTGTCTGAATTTCCTTTTATTTTTTTCATCATATTTCCGCTCGCGCGTAAAAATCATTAAAACGCATTTTTGGGAAAATAGGCAC
>NW_026028229.1:0-354 GCF_019186545.1 Solanum stenotomum | reverse complement strand
GCTCTTCATAGAAGGGCCCTGAAAAACAACACCAGAAGAAGAGAACGTTAGCAAGCAGTGAAATTGAGAAGTTAATTTGTGAACAGAAAGAAGATTGAACTTAAAATCAGGAACAAAAAGAACATTATCAATCACAAGATCAGGCAGAATATGCACACTCCCTTTATGTGTCACTTTGAGTTTGTGAGAATTTAGCAGATTAACATATAGAACAGTAGGCAGATGAGTCACATTAGACAAGAGTGAATAATCAAAAGTCATGTGGTCGGATGCCCCTGAATCTAGTATCCAAGAATTAGAAGTGAGGTGAGAAGAAAAAGAGTAGGAACTAGGATTGAAATGAGGCGTAAAAAT
>NW_026028228.1:0-337 GCF_019186545.1 Solanum stenotomum | reverse complement strand
GGCTACAACATATAAATACAGAATGCATAATGAGATTATACTCTCATCTACAGGATGTGAGTTCCAGCATTTTCATCCTGCTAATACCAAGAAAGTTTATAACTTTTCAAAATTAGTTATTAAGAAGATAATATCACCAGAAGAATGGGGTATGAGTACCTTAAAGGAATTGGATTATATCCATCCGGAACAAAAGGTCCCAGTGAAATATAATTATTGGGATTATATTGATGGATTTAATAAAGTCCTTCTCTATGAAAATGCTAATAGGAAACACTCTTGGTTTATCAAATTATGTTCAAATATTTCTGACAGGAATATTCCTAACTGGTTCTGC
>NW_026028227.1:0-704 GCF_019186545.1 Solanum stenotomum | reverse complement strand
CTTTTCCTTTTAGTTATGTTTTGTCTATCAGGGTGAGCCCAGTTGTTTGTCTTGGCCCCCGCTAAAGTACCTATGTTTAGAGGTGGTGTTGGACAAGTTGTGTATTATGCTTGAGCTTGACTCATCTATGGTATTTATGTATCATTTCTTTTTTTTCTTGCTCCCTTAGTCCCGATTTCCCCTTTGATTATGCTTATCACTTATGGTCATTTTAATTGCTTCCGCGACCAAGGATGTGTAATGATATGCTATGAGGCTTGTTTGGGGTTCCTTCGGGTTCCCCATTTGCCGGTCACGTCTAGGCCCTAGGCTTGGGTCGTGACATGGACATGCAAAGACGTTATCCTTATCTATTCGACTCCACTCAAGCCTAAGGTATTAAATCAAGTCCTTTGTACTCCATTGAGTCTTACATTTCAGCCCCTGAATCATTAATGTGCATATATGTTTAAATTGATGAGTTATGGATGCTTTACACTAAGTTTTGAAATCTTGAAGTGATGTTTAAATAAAATTTTTGCATTCAAGTTGGGGCTGATATGTTCTTACTAAGTCTTGCCTTGTACGTCTCTTCCACATTCGGGGACGAATGTTCCCAAGGGGGAGATATTGAAATGACCCAAAAGGTTCTTAAAAATGTGCTTCGAAAGTTACCGGAAACTTGTTTAGCTATATAAAAAAAAATGCGTTTCGTTTTTCGAAAA
>NW_026028226.1:0-702 GCF_019186545.1 Solanum stenotomum | reverse complement strand
AGTCTAGCTAGTCTGTTTCTTCTCTTGAGTGTTGAATGTACCAGTTAAAGCTAAGTCATCTTTCTCTGAAGAACTGAGCTGAAGCTAAGTCATCTTTCTCTGAAGAACTGAAGAGTTGAAGCTGACGATACCTATGATTCTCTTCTCCCTGATACAGATTTCGTCAAGCGTAAGTAACAACTCTACTAATCATCTAGTACTAAAAACAGTCTTCTTGTCAATTGATTGAATTTTTGTTGTGTTTAGAGGAGGAGAATAAGAAGGAATTGATTACTTTGGGTTGTTGGAATGGAACAAATCATGAGTTACAACTGAAAGAAAGTGCCGAAAATCGTGAACCCTAGGCATATTCAGCAGCCGAGATAGAGGGAATTACTACTCGGAAGCATTTGTGTGAGTTAGTATGTATCGTTAATAGCTTTTTTTAACTTTTGATATAAACCCCTCCAAGTTAATTCCAAAGCACATTGTAGAATTGTAGTATCAACTATGAAATACTTAAACTTCTCTATTAACTTCAATGTTTTTACAGGGCTATTGCTTTTTTCTCTCATTCGTTGCCTTTTTCCTTGAATCATTTGAATATATATGCTCTTTTACTTGTAGGAAATGGCTGCTGAGCCTACAAAAGAACATGTTGATGTTGCTGACACTGAATCTGTGGCATCATCTATTGATAATGAAGAAAAGATAAAAAAGAAG
>NW_026028225.1:0-473 GCF_019186545.1 Solanum stenotomum | reverse complement strand
TTGAGGCTATCTTGAGTGGTTTTTCGAGTATAACATTGTGGTGTTGTTAGATTTTATTGTAGATCGGCCGTTTTTGGTAAAAACGCTGAATTAGCTGCTGTCCCATTTCTATTCTTTTGAGAAAATTTGGGTTTTAGTTGCTTGTTGATATTGTGTTGTTCCCGAGCCCCGAATTGTGTCCCATTATGGGACATGAGCTGGGGGAACTGGTTAGGACCCACTTTTGAGGTTAATTTTGAAATTTCCTGCGAGGGTCCCACGTATCTCGATTTGACTCCAAAATTGACCCGTCTCCGTTTGTTGTGATTTTGCTGTCTAAACGACCGTATTAACGTTGTGACTCTATTTTTGATAGCGGGGAAGCGTTTCGAGTCCGTTCATAAAAGGGAAAGCTTCGAAGGAGTGATTTTGGAGCGCGTGTGATCGGCCTACAGGTAGGCTACGGCTTTCCTCTCTTAGATTGAGCTCGAGAA
>NW_026028224.1:0-758 GCF_019186545.1 Solanum stenotomum | reverse complement strand
CAAATGTGTTTCTCCCGGTATCTGACCTCCTAGTGCTCCACGCTTTATTGTTGCGAGAGATTCTCTCCAATTTTTCAGCAATCTGTGCGTATGTACAATCACCATATGAACCTCCAGCAATAGTGTCAAGTACTGCTTTATTGTTATCATCCTGTCCTCGATAGAAATATTCCTTCAGTGACTCATCGTTAATACGGTGATATGGGACACTTCTTACGAAAGCAGTGAATCTGTCCCAAGAGCTACTCACAGACTCTCCAGGTAATGCCACAAAATTGTTGACCTTATCTTTGTGATTGAGCTTCTTAGACACTGGATAACACTTTGCTTTAAATACCTCTGCTAGTTGGTCCCATGTGAAAATTGAGTTATAAGGAAGCTCAGTGAACCATACTGCAGCATCGCCTGTCAGTGACAGAGGGAACACTCGTAACCCAATGACGTTCATATCCAAGTCTGGTCTACCTACACAACTTTTGCAAACCACCCTGAGCTTGGCCAAGTGAGCATGTGGATCCTCCGATGGCGATCCTGAAAATAAGCCTCTTGCTGTAAGCATCTGCATCAAACTACTAGTCACCCCAAATGTGTGCCCTGGAGGTAGAGGAGGTAGGACGATGGGTCCATCGGAGTCTGCTATGTCGATGTTGCCCCGATAGTTGTCATGGTGTTGTGGGCCTGGTGGACCATGCACTCTCACTGCATCTCTGAATTGATTTTCAGCTAGACGCCGGTTTTCCCCACCAACTACTCTTGGC
>NW_026028223.1:0-853 GCF_019186545.1 Solanum stenotomum | reverse complement strand
TCTCACAACCACAATCATCACTCTCGTTGCGTTTCTCATCATCAGGATGTCTAAGAAACACATTGAAACTCCTCGAAAGAGTGCCAGATCTGTTCAAGGAACTTATATTCATGAAGATCATGTTCCAACTTTCAATATATTAACTCAAACCCCCCGCCTAAAAGGGCTGTTGATTGTTGGTTTATGTCATGGGTTAATAACATTGAGAAAAAGTGGAGAGAGTCAAATTGCGGCATGAGATCCATCTCCCCCAACCACAATGTTGGACAGTGCATTAGAGGCTTCAAATTGCTTGCCAACATTCCATGGGACACTGTTGACGATGTAATTATTCCTGTCAATATTAGTGACAAATTTCACTGGTTAAGAATTACATATTATTTTTTTTAACTTTTGGATAATTTTTTTCTGTTTAACTTTTGGATAATTCTTTTTTGTTTAAGTATATGATGATATATACTACAATATGTTATCGAAATAGTTGATTCCACCTTTTGATTCTCTTTTGAATGTTCTAAAAATTGTAACACTGTGTTGTTAATTGTACACATGGTGATTGGTATACACTAACCTATTATGTTTGGATATTATAAGTTCAGGACAAAAACATTATACAAACTTCATACAGTTTTGATACACTATTTTTTAAAGTAGCACCGTGTTTTTAATTTGTATAACAAATGGATGAAACGTGTATGAAATACATTTTATATGCATATATCTATGACTTCAATATTAAATGTTGGATATTTGTATTTAGTCATGGTATAATTTTTATAGTTGTATTTTGTCTTATTTTCGTTTGAATTAAATATGATTTATATTTGTCCGACTACAACTTAAATTAGTCACT
>NW_026028222.1:0-343 GCF_019186545.1 Solanum stenotomum | reverse complement strand
ACAATAACAATAACAACAATAACAATAAGAACAATAACAAGAACAAGAACAATAAGAATAAGAATAAGAATAAGAATAAGAATAAGAATAAGAATAAGAATAAGAATAAGAATAAGAATAAGAATAATAACAATAATAACAATAATAAATAATAATAACAATAACAATAACAATAACAGTAACAATAACAATAACAGTAACAATAACAATAACAAGAATAACAATAACAATAACAATAACAATAACAATAACAATAACAATAACAATAAGAATAATAATAAGAATAAGAATAAGAATAATAATAAGAATAATAATAAGGATTATAAGTTTGTTGAATATATTC
>NW_026028221.1:0-541 GCF_019186545.1 Solanum stenotomum | reverse complement strand
ATTTGAATGTACAAAACAAGGTAGTGTAGTTATGCTCTTGTTTATCGGTTTGGTTGTTATCGGTTTCGATTCTATTATTAACAATAGTCGACAATTTTTTTAAAAAAGTTCATTCAAAGGGAGAAAAAACCAACAATTCATTCAAAACGAAAAATTGTTAGAATGACTAACATTATAAAACTTTCTATTACTAAATTCATTATGAGTAAAGTTTCAAAATTCACCATGTGACCTAGAAGGTAGAAACAATGACATTCCTAGTTCTACAAAAAATTATCATAGTCGCTCATATACATGAAACCAATAGATAAATGTTTTCATCTTGGACGTTTTTGCTTTCAAAAATAAATTTTGATAAAAACGTATATATAAGATATAAAAAATTATTTATAAGAAAAATGATGTTATGCATATGTAATAATAAAATATATGTAGATAATTTATAAATTCGATTCAGTTTATTATTTTTTCAATTTTTGGAATAAAACTTAACTCAGTTCGAATACTATCAATTTTTAAAATCTAAAATTAAACCAAACTC
>NW_026028220.1:0-1031 GCF_019186545.1 Solanum stenotomum | reverse complement strand
ACAAAATTGAACCGAAAATCGAATCAAATTGTAAATCGAGCTAAATGGGTGAAAAAAACTCGATTAGTGGTTTGGTTTGACTTGGTTTGGTATTGGAAAAAAAAATCCGACTATATTTGGGTTGGTTTGGTTTTAATTATAAAAAACCAACCTGAGACCAAACCAACCCGACATTATATATGTAATTTTAAAATTTTATTTTATACATAAAAATATTTACTTTCATATAATTTTAAAATATTTCTTATACTATTCCATAGTTTTTATCTTTTAATATATTATTTCAAGTTTAAAACTTAGAATTCAGAATGGTCCAATAAAGATTATAATTCATAGATGTTGATAGTTATAATAAAACATAAATCTAAATCAAATTAATACTAATGCAAAAAGAAAATCAATTCAACACTAAGAATGACAATAATATTGAATATTTGTTCTTTAGTTTTACATTGGTTTAGACAATTAAAATACATCTAATTTTAATTTTTCTTAAATATTTAGTAATGTAACTAATACTTATTAAACTTATTTTAGCATGATTTAGTACTTTTAAATTATGATCATTTTCATTATGACTTTGCAATATTTATTTTATATGATGATTTCATTATTATTTTTTATTGAATATTTTTGTGTCATCAGTACGCATCTCATATTTTGTGTTATTTTTTTAAGAAACACCTTAGATAATTGTATTTTGGTTGAACTAAAGAAATATTTGGAGCACAAGTTAATTATATGTTTGTATGCAAACTTTACCGAAAAAATCCAAAAATATGAAAAAATCCAAAGTTTATTAGTTTGGTTTGATTTATAAATTTAAAAATTTGACACAATGTTTGGTTTGGTATTTGAAAAACCCGAACCAACCCGAGGTTGAACAACCAGAAAAAATCCAAATTTTATTAGTTTGGTTTGGTTTATAAATTTAAAAAATTTACACAAATAATTTGGTTTGATATTTGAAAAATCTGACCCAACCCAGTCATGTACACCCCTACAAGTAACTTTCATTTGAAATTTTCATG
>NW_026028219.1:0-268 GCF_019186545.1 Solanum stenotomum | reverse complement strand
CTGCTTTGAACCTACTGTTACCAAATCATGACAAGATCTTATACTTGTTAGGGTTTATGGGTGAGTATTCCCTTGCTTAAGTCATTGTGTATTTGCTTTAAGTATTCTCAATTGTATACCAATCTCGAATTTGTTAGTTCTGTTTAATCACCTTGTTTTTAGGTATTTACCATTATAGTTTATGCTTAGCATAAGAAAATCTTATTGCATGATTGCATAATGATCCAAAAGTTGGCAATGTTGGTTTGTAATTACTTAACTATATTCT
>NW_026028218.1:0-891 GCF_019186545.1 Solanum stenotomum | reverse complement strand
ATGGTTAGAACAAGTAAAAACACATAATCTAGAAGACAAACAGTTAACAATAAATTATGAAAATAAAAGAGTAATAATAAAAAGGACTTTAGTATAGTAAAAATATGAAAATATATATACTTGCAAAGATAATAATAGAAGGATATTACAACTGATATTATACACCAATGATAGACACGGGCGCAGAAGCTATTATATGTAAATACAATTGTTTACCAGAAGATAAGTGGAAAAAATAAAAGTAGTAACAGGATTTAATAATGAAGGAAGCATGATTACATATAAGGCAAAAAATATAAAAATACAAATATGGGATAAGATATTAACTATAGAAGAAATATATAACTTTGAATTAACTACAAAAGATATGCTATTAGGAATGCCATTTTTAGAAAAATTATACCCACATATAATAAAAAAAACACACTGGTGATTCACGAAACCGTGTAAACAAAAAATAGGAGCAAAAAGAGTAAATAATAAAAAACGAAAAACAACAGAATGGATAAAAGGAAGTGAAAAGATTACACAAAAATTAGAAAATATAAAAGAAGAAGACCCTAAAATAGAATTAATTATATTCTCTATAGATAAAGTAAAAATAATTCAAGAGAAGTTAGAATTATTATATAGTGAGGATCCTCTACAAGGATGGGAGAAACATAAAACAAAAGTAAAAATTGAGTTAATTGATAATAATAGTATAATAACCCAAAAACCATTAAAGTATAATTTTAATGATTTAACCGAATTTAGGATACATATAAATGAATTACTAGAAAAAGGATATATACAAGAAAGCAATAGTAAGCACACAAGCCCAACATTTATCGTAAATAAGCATAGTGAACAAAAAAGAGGAGAAAGTAGAATGGTTATTGACTATTGAAA
>NW_026028217.1:0-300 GCF_019186545.1 Solanum stenotomum | reverse complement strand
CGCCGCGGAACCGGTTTATGTTGTTGAACCACCCGCTACCGCTGAACAAGATGCCGCTCCGGGAGGGGACTGATTGATGTTTCCTTATCCGCTGTTTCGGGATCGATTTATGTAGCTGATACAAACAACTTCTTTAGCTGAACCAGTATCAGATACCATTTCTGTTGCTAAATCAGCAAAAGAGAAAACTTCTGCCAAGAATCTGATGCCTACTACTTCACGTAATTATTGAATTCACTGCGTGGTGGAACGAAATGATCTTGTTTTGTTCCTCAAAGCAAGCCAGCGACGGTACTGATT
>NW_026028216.1:0-793 GCF_019186545.1 Solanum stenotomum | reverse complement strand
TAGAGAACCTCGCTCTAATACCACTTGTGTAACACCCTAGAGAATTTTCGAACTAAGACTCGAGCCGTCCTTCATGTGGAGTGAGATTTTACCGAGGAATAAAATTTCTTGAGTGTTAATTTAAGATCCCTAGATGTAGCACATTGAGTTCCAAGAAGAGTTGAATTTGAAGTAGTCATTTTTTTTGGAAAGAATCTGGAAAATTTGGCTAAGTATGGAAAAAAAAAAGAGTTTTTGGTCAACTTTGAGCAGTTGTAACTCCTAGCTCAAAATGATTTAGGCGAATTTCCAGTTATGTATGGAAAGCCCTTGGAATGATATTTCCAACACCACCAAGTTTTCTTGATTCCGAGTTCGTATGAGTGAGTTATGCCCTTTGGAAGTTGGGCTGTCGGCACAGTCGCACAGTCGCACAGTGCAGTTTGTTTAGTCCGAAAATTTTAAGGGTATTTTGGTCTTTTCCCTAATCATTTCTTTGGGTTATATTGAGGTGTTAGACTGATGTTTGGATCATTTTTGTCCCATTTTAAAGAGTGAGAGTTAGGGCTTGGAAGATAAGAGAGAAAGAAGAGGAAAAGAAGAGGAGAAAGAGAAGAAGAAGCTAAGGATCGTTGTGGATTTTCGTCGGGGGTGATCCCTAATCAGGTATGTGAGTTTTTTTGTGTGGGTTGATCCTTTCCCCCACACACCAAGCTCATTTTATGATTTGAGAAAAGATTGGAATTGTTGTTGAAGTTGTTAGTTGTTGTTGAAGTTATTGTTGATTGTGGGACATGATTTGGGTGTGTTTTTG
>NW_026028215.1:0-404 GCF_019186545.1 Solanum stenotomum | reverse complement strand
AACTAACTGTTTGTTTTCAGCATGAGTAAAGATAAAGACGGAGCATCTAGTTCAAATTCAAGTGGGCAAAAAGACAAAGACTTGTTGCAGACTCTCTTAGGAAATACTTTATTTCAACCACAAACGAGACAAAATACAACGAGCATGGAAAGAATATATTTTGGAAAACAAAATTTAATTTTCTATCCTCCATCCAATCTAAGTTTCAGGGTGAAGCCAGAAATGAAGATAGATAGACCTCAAAGATGCTTAATAGACAACCTATGGATAGCATACAACAAGATTCCTCGAGACAACAGTTATTTCGTGTCCGTAGTAAATTCATTAAGCCATTATTTTACAGACAAAAATGAAGACAAAAAATTCAGATTTTATATAGTAATCCAAGGAAAATTACAGGGCGT
>NW_026028214.1:0-621 GCF_019186545.1 Solanum stenotomum | reverse complement strand
GTGCATTCCCCAACGAATGCAAAAAGATTCACTGTATCGGATAATAATGATACAGCTAGTCCGGTTCAAACGGTAGCCGGTAAAGACACATCAAACCCGTTTATGGCTGTCACTTTGCCAAAAAGTGAAGGTGAAGGTTCTTCATCCAGACGCAAGTTACCCAGATCATTTATTCCGGTAGAGACAGCAACAAAAAAGACTATGCTCCATAAAAAGAAAAAGCATGATAAAATAGAAAGTATAATAAAAAAGACTTTAGAACAGTTTTTCCAACAGGGACAAGATAAACATGTAATTACTCCACCAAATCCAGATCCAAACGGAGACAGACTAATACCAGATACAGAACAAAACAGACCTAATATTAGTCCAAGAAATACTAATAATAACATAACCAGATCCAACAGTTCAGGAGAAGAAGACTATCGAGAACATTTATATTATCAGGATGCTCAAAATCCAAATGCAGATGATGATTCAGGAATGAGTTTTGATTCCGAAGCCCTTCACAACCTTGATACATGAAGACAAACTGAAGAAAGAAGAAGGAGAACAAGACAAAACAAGATAATAATTTAAAGTAGGAATAAAAATGTGCCATGTGGGTATGCCCACATTTGT
>NW_026028213.1:0-621 GCF_019186545.1 Solanum stenotomum | reverse complement strand
CTGTGAACAGTAAGGCCTGCCGATTTTTAGTTCACAAATATGATAATCCTGAAATTCATGTGAATACAGTAATTGAGTTAGATAACGCTGAGTTCTTTGAACACATTTATCCGTATAAAACTGAATGTGAGTCGACAAGTGAAAGATCTAAACGACCACGGGAAGAATCAAAGGAAAATGCACAACCTAATGAAGATCCTAGGCGTAGTACTCGCCAACGGAAATCCACTTCTTTCGAACCAGATTTTGTGGCATTTTTGCTTAAAAATGAGCCTCCAACATTTAAAGCAGCTATGTCGTCATCTGAGTCAATTTATTGGAAAGAAGCTGTCAATAGTGAGATCGAATCAATTTTAAGTAATCATACTTGGGAATTGGCTGATCTTCCTCCAGGAAATAAACCTTTAGGATCAAAGTGGATCTTTAAAAGGAAAATGAAAGCTGATGGGACTATTGACAAATATAAGGCTAGACTTGTAGTCAAAGGATATAGACAAAAGGAAGGTCTGGACTACTTTGATACATACTCTCCAGTAACAAGGATAACATCAATTAGAATGTTAATAGCACTAGCGGCAGTGCATGATCTTAAGATCCACCAAATGGATGTAAAAACAGCCT
>NW_026028212.1:0-622 GCF_019186545.1 Solanum stenotomum | reverse complement strand
AGACCCCGCAACATCCTAATAAACAAAAACTAAGAACACAAAATAATTGAGTCCTCCGGAATGCAAGGAGGCTCACCACTGACTCTGGAGTGCTCAGCTGGATCAACGACGTGCAGGATGCTGATCTGGGGTACCTGTATCTGCATCATAAGACGATGCAGGCCAACTGACATCAGTACATGGAATGTACGAGTATGCGAGCTGGAAAACTAAGCAACATAGGCCAGAAGGAAATTTGGAAGAAACTGAAAAGTTTACCTTGCTCAACTCAACTCAACCTGACTGACTTCTTTCAATATAAGGCAATTTAAAACAAGTGCGATATAAAGAAAGACTGTTTAAAACATGCTATAAACTCTGTGTGTATACAAGGATACAATAAGCCTGAGATGTATATAGAAATACAATTGAACTGATGTATATAAAATACAATAATTTCGGTGTATAAAAATATAATAACTGCTGTGGGAGTTTCTCTAACCGACAACCATCACATAAGAGCTATAGTGATGATACAACGATCGACCTCACGCTGCCAGAGCATCTTATACTCGGCCAAATGTATAAGACCTGAACTGCCTAATGGATCCACTATTCTAATATGAAAAGGATTCATCTAAAA
>NW_026028211.1:0-691 GCF_019186545.1 Solanum stenotomum | reverse complement strand
TGACTAATGCCCCTGCCGCCTTCATGGCTTTGATGACACGTGTGTTCAAGCCATACCTTGATTTATTTGTCATTGTCTTCATTGATGACATACTGGTATACTCGCGGAGCCGGAGTGAGCATGAGCAGCATTTGAGGATAGTGCTCCAGACTTTGAGAGATCAGCGGCTTTATGCCAAGTTCTCAAAGTGCGAGTTTTGGCTTGAGTCTGTAGCCTTCTTGGGGCACGTGGTGTCCAAGGAGGGTATTAGGGTTGATCCGGCGAAGATTGAGGCTATTCGTGATTGGCACAGGCCCACCTCAGTTACTGAGATTCGGAGCTTTGTCGGACTATCAGGCTATTACAGACGCTTTGTTGAGGGATTTTCTACTATTGCAACCCCGTTGACTCGATTGACTCGTGTTGATGTTCCCTTTGTTTGGTCAGAGGAGTGTGAGGCGAGCTTTTTGAGGCTCAAGGAGTTATTGACCACCGCTCCTATATTGACTCTTCCAGTTGAGGGTGAGGGCTTCACAGTTTATTGTGATGCATCCGGCATTGGTTTGGGTTGTGTATTGATGCAGCAGGGCCGGGTTATTGCTTATGCATCGAGGCAGCTTAAGATCCATGAGCGCAACTACCCCACTCATGACTTGGAGTTGGCGGCGGTAGTTTTCGCGCTTCAGATTTGGAGGCACTACCTGTATGGAGT
>NW_026028210.1:0-1325 GCF_019186545.1 Solanum stenotomum | reverse complement strand
TTATTAGTGGCCATTTTACTTTTTATTTTATTATTAATAAGAGTTAAATTATTTAACTGAAAATGCTTGATTTGTTTTGATTTTTTTTGAAATTTAGTATTTGAATGATTTTTCCTAATTAATTAGTGGCCATTTTTGCTTTTTATTTATCAATAAAGAGTTTAAAAACTTTAGTTTTTATTTTTTGAAAATGGTTGATTCACAACCGTTTTTTATTTATAATTTTTCAATTTATTATTTTCCTAAAATTTATTATGTAAATGATTAAAAATATCTGTATTATTTTCTGTTTTTATGATTCCAACTTATTCCTTAAAATTCTCAAATGACTAACGTTGATTTTTTTTTTCTAATTTTAAAATTAATAAATTACCCTCAATTTTTACAATTTTTATTTTTATTTAAATTTTGAAAACCAGTAAAAAGTTAATGTAACTGTAAAATTCTAATTTCTTTTAAAAGCGGTAAAAAAATGCTTTTTATTGAATTAATAATTATTCTTTTTTAAAAAAAAAATAATATTAGTAATTTATTATTTAATTTTTAATTAATAATTATTTAAAAGCCTGATTTTTGTTGTGCTGACACATGACAATTTTTCTTCTCCTATTATATATAGATGGATAACAATTTTAGAAAAGTAATTAAAATAATAGAAACGTAAAGTATTTCTTAAATTAGCATTTTAAAACTTATTTAAATTAATAATAGTATAAAACTTACGAGAATTGAAAAAGGAAAAATAAAACGCTGCCATTTTGATAGGTCTCTAAAGGATTTTTTTTTCCAAAAAATAATATTATTTCTTTATAACTTAAAAAGGTAGAAAAGAAAAAATAAAATAGAAACGTTGTGCATCAAACATTTTAAATAAATAAATAGGAAAACTACCCAAAATCTATTAAACGAAGATATACTTTAGTTTTAAAAAAATAAAAACGATTTTAAATGTGTGTTTTTTTCAAATTAAGTAACCAACCACGTAATACTATTTTAGAGAAAATGGCAAATTAGTTACTTTTTGAATTTGAAACTTAAAATGGTTACCTAAAATTGTTCTACCCATTATCTCTATTCTCCATATATACATAAATAAAGTTAATTAAAAAAAATTAATTGATCTATTCTTCTTCAAATGTGTAATGTTATTTGTTGAATTATTTTCATTCTTCTTATCTTCATCTTTTTTTTGGAGTGCATAGGTAGATTATTTGATGGCTAGCCAAAGAAAAATTGATAATATTTGCAAATAAAAAAGTGAAAGTTCAATCACTCATTTTCGGGATTTACCAAAAAAATAAAAATTTTAAAAAAATTGTTGAAAA
>NW_026028209.1:0-743 GCF_019186545.1 Solanum stenotomum | reverse complement strand
TTCTAATCTCAACTTCCTCCGCAGACGGCATAGGTGGATCTATGGTTTGCTTACCTCCTCGAGTAGTAATTTCCATACAATGACCATCATTCTTTGGATTCTGGATGGTGTTGCTAGGAAGAGTGTCAGGTTGACGCGGGTGCACTGTAGTAGACAACTGCGTCATCTGCTGCTCTAGATGCTTTATTGACACTGCATGGGCATCAACCTTTTGACCAATACCAGATAAGTCGTTTCTCATCTCCTTCACATTCTCATGAGTAGCATCAAACCTTCTCATCATCTTCTGCAGTATATCTTCGATATGCGTCATATTACCTCCAGCTTCCCTAACACCAGATTCCCGATTTTGAGGGGGAACATAGGGTCCAACCCGATCGTTTCTATTGCCATAGTTGTTCCTGTTGTAGTTGTTGTCGCGATTGAAGTTCCCATCTCGGACATAGTGACCCTCTCGGTTGTAATTTCCATAGTTCCGACCTTGGTTCCCTTGACCTTTGCCCCAATATTCCGTGTTGGATCCTTGGGTATTTGGTCGGAAACCCCCCGTTTGATCGTTCACCGCATAAGTGTCCTCTTCATAGTAACACTCCTCAACTGGTGGTGGAGTTCTAGTTAAGTAGTTTACAACATTTACCTTTTCTGCTCCTCCACTCACATGCTTCAATACCAACCCCAACTCTGTCCTCATCTAAGCCATCTCCTCACGAATATTATCTGCAGAGTTAACAGTTGCATTATGA
>NW_026028208.1:0-677 GCF_019186545.1 Solanum stenotomum | reverse complement strand
TCCCAAAATTATTAATAGAAAGTCGACCGTGCGGAATCGAAGAATTACAAATGACCTTACAAAAAGAATTTAATTGTGTAAACCGAAAACTGAACATTGCTGTCACAAGAATTGCAAAACCTTACGGAAACCCTAATATTCTTGCAGAATTTATAGCTGGACAATTAAAGAATAGAGTTTCATTTCGAAAAGCAATGAAAAAGGCTATTGAATTAACAGAACAAGCGGATACAAAAGGAATTCAAATACAAATTGCGGGGCGTATCGACGAAAAAGAAATTGCACGTGTCGAATGGATCAGAGAAGGCAGGGTTCCCTTACAAACGATTCGAGCTAAAATTGATTATTTCTCTTATACAGTTCGAACTATCTATGGAATATTGGGCATCAAAATTTGGATATTTCTAGACGAGGAATAATTTGACTACTTGTCTTTCCCTTCTATCCAATGATTGAACAAAAAAAAAAGACCAATCCATTCTTTTTCTAATCAAGGGGGACATTTATAATTCTTAATTCTATAAGGTTGAATAAAAATTCGATTGACCATTTGATATAATTGCTATGCTTAGTGTGTGACTCGTTGGTTTTGTTAGGGTTAGGATTAAAAAAGAGATATATGGCTGGAGATGAGGTTCTTATGGCATTGTTTGGTGATGTAGACCCCCCTCGTACAG
>NW_026028207.1:0-380 GCF_019186545.1 Solanum stenotomum | reverse complement strand
TTAATTGACTCTCTAAATTATATTGGTACTACATAAAATGGATTATATAATAAACATATATTGTTTGAAATTGACGAAAAAGAAACAATAAATTACAATAATTAATAAAAAATAGTCCACTCCAAAAAATCTATCAATTAACAACATACATTGTTTGAAATTGACGAAAAAGAAACTATAAACTACAATAATTAACAAAATAAATCTCTCGACTCCAACAAATCTATCAATTAATGCCACATAAATTGTGACATGGCAAATAACATATTATTAAAAAATTAGGTTCAAAATGTACTACAAAATACAATAATTAACAACTTAATATATTAAAGAGACATATAAAAAAGGGTTGATATTTGAAATTCTGCATCTGCCACATA
>NW_026028206.1:0-411 GCF_019186545.1 Solanum stenotomum | reverse complement strand
TGTTTTTTCTTTAAGGAAAAATAAACCTCTCCACATGTAGCTTGACAAAAAAATCTTCATTATCATCAAATTGATTACAAATTGATTTGAAACCATCTTGAGCCTGTCTTCAACCTCGTTGAACCATAGGACCATCGGACCATGGGATCGTTAGACCATGTGCTCTGATACCACTTGTTGGGTTATGAAGGGGGTGATTATGGCGTCATGCGGAAGCTTACAATTTGTAAATCATGGTGATAAATTAGATAACAAAAACTTATACTAAAAACATAATATTATTATATGAAAACTAATATAAAAGAAAAATATTATAAACTTTAGAGAGAATAAATCTCCCCATAAACTAAACTCTTAAATGTCTACATTGTGGATGTTATTGTTATGTGTTAGAAGAAAATAAACCTATAT
>NW_026028205.1:0-411 GCF_019186545.1 Solanum stenotomum | reverse complement strand
CTTACCTCAAACGAAGCCTCCCCTCGCGATTCCGAGATCACCGCTAGATTCCCCTCGAAATTCTCTTGAAGTTTGCCTTTTGAATCACTTAATTTGGACTCAAAATGAAGGATTAATCTCAAGTTGAAGTTGAACAAAAAAATTGGACGAATTTCGTTCTTAAAATCTGGAAATTTCCAGATATCACTCCTCTGCCACGTGTCGTCACGTGGCTCTGCCACGTCACCGCCGCGTCAAAATTTTACAACCCTTCAAACTTAAATTTCGATGTTTCGGACTCGTTCGGAGTCGGAAAAATACAAACCTTATATGGAATCTGATTGGAAACGATATTTCGGACTCAACGGTGAAGGCGGAATTTCCATTTGGAGCTCGCTTCGACCAAAAGTGGGTCCCACACCCAGTATCATT
>NW_026028204.1:1131-1304 GCF_019186545.1 Solanum stenotomum | reverse complement strand
TTATAGCAAAAGAAAGAAAGAAATTTAAACTATATGTTATATATTTGTATATTATTTTTTCAATATTACTAACAATACCAAATAATAATCATTTCTTGAAATCTAACAAATATTATTATCAAACTATATTATATCCGAAAAATTGACTATTAGAAAGAACAATTGCATACATA
>NW_026028204.1:0-1103 GCF_019186545.1 Solanum stenotomum | reverse complement strand
TTTTAATCATACTTACTTGATAGATGATAATACAAACATAAATAAAATATTAAGAAAGCATGTTTGAGTACACACAAATAAAAAGAAAGACTTGAGAATGAAATATATCTTACCTTCATGTACTTCTTTTTTGTTATATGTTAGTTAATTCACAAACAAATATGATGAAGAAGAGAAATGATAATTTTGTACGCGAATCTTCATGGAAGTAAATATGAATTTATATAGACAAAATAGAGGAAATGAAAAAATAAGGACTTGAGAATGAAATATTTATTAACTTCATGTACTTTTTTTTGTTACATGTTAGTTTCATTAACAAACCAAATATGAATGTATAAAATAGAGGAAATGGAAAATTAGAGACTTGAGAATGAAATATTTCTTACTTTCATGTCCTTTTTTTTTGTTACAAACCAAACCAATATGATGAAGAAGAGAAAGGAAAATTTTGAGTGTGAATCTTCATGAAACTAATACGAATTTATAGGCAAAATAGAGGAATACCATAAGACATCATAAACTTACAAATTTAAGTTTGGAGGTTATCAACATAAAAGTTATGAAAGTTATGAATATTATTAAAAGTAAAAATTAAAGAGGGGTAAGTCATGAGTAATAACTCTTTGTGAATAAATTAAAAAATAAAGAAAAAATGTTTAAAATATAAAAAAATTCTTATCATTTCAACATTAGAAATGAGTGTGTAGAGTTTTTGTTGTAAATGTTTCTCTAATAATAAAATATTTTATTTGTAATAAATTTAGTAATTTAATTTTACAATACAATAATTAATTTGAATTTAAAAAATCCAAAAAAGGTCCATTAATAAAATATTTATTTGTAATAAATTTAGTAATTTATTTTTACAATACAATAATTAATTTTTTTTTAAAAAAAAAAGTCAAAAAAGAAGAAAAAAAATAAATGCAAATGGAGGCCATAGAGAGGTGTCACATCACCTTGTCTATATTTCTCCTTTATATATATATATATATATATAAAGATTTGACTTATAAGTCCAAAACCAAAAGTCAATTGAAATAGACTCTAATTACGTCTTAAAAGTTTTTAAAAAAAAAAACTATTTGTCAAATACAAAC
>NW_026028203.1:0-483 GCF_019186545.1 Solanum stenotomum | reverse complement strand
TATCTTGGTATACTTTTATACATGAGCGCTTAATAAGATCGGTGGAAGATGAAGTTCCTTTATTGGTTTATGAGTATGTCGCTGAAGGAAATCTTTACGAGCACATTCACAACCAACGTGGAGCTGGTTGGTTAACTTGGCAAAACCGTTTGAGAATTGCAGCAGAGATAGCCACTACACTTGCTTATCTTCATTCATTTGCGTCCATGCCTATAATTCATAGAGACAATTGTTATTAATCTGTGTATAAAAAATCAGAATTACTGATTTTAATAAACTTTGCAGAAACACGAAGTAACCAAAGTTTAATAAACTAGTAAGAATAGATGAACAGAAATTAATTGACAAAACTAAAATCTGTAATAAACGTACCACAATCTGGAAAAACGGAATCAGAAAAAGATCAAGCCCACTGAATGCACAGTGTCCCCTTAAGGAAATTATTCCCCTCTAGTATCCGAGCGAGCGACGACGACGACGGCG
>NW_026028202.1:0-699 GCF_019186545.1 Solanum stenotomum | reverse complement strand
TAAAGGTTAGGAAAATTACGATACAACACATACCGTAGAAAATTTGTACGGTCCGTAGGTCACACCCATAGACCAGTTCCGACAGTTATGTCTTAATGACTTTAGGTCTTTTTCTAAATGTTTTAAGCCTATACCATGTCGTTTTTGCCTTCATCCTAAGCTCTATATAAAGACTTTAAGTCCTAAATTTACCCACTTCAAACTCATTCTCCTATTTCCCCAAAACCCAACCAAATGAAGAAGAAGAAGCTAGGGCTCACTCCAAGGTTTTCAATTTACCATTCATATTGAACTTTGAGTAGCAAGATATGTGGATATTCACCCATGGAGCTCATTCCTCCATGAGGTTCCCAAGGTTTTCAATATTGATCAAATCAAGATTCTTCTTAATTCTCCATGGGTCTAATGACAATGGACAAATGGTGTTTGGCCAATTTCAGATTCAAAAAATAAAAAGAAACGAAAGGAGATTTTATGGGATCCCCCATAAGGATGGGCTGTTTTTGTCTTTTTGAATAGATATAGGTGTTCCACTGATGATCTATGATTCATGGCGTCACTGTTATAAGTCCAAGTATCCATCCTCAACTTTTTTCATTTTCATCATCTCATATAGGATAGCTTGATATCCTTTATTGAGTACTAGGGAGGGTTAGATCACCTTTGTATATGAAATGACCCAAAAGATTCTTAAAAATG
>NW_026028201.1:0-525 GCF_019186545.1 Solanum stenotomum | reverse complement strand
GAGTGAAGGGAGGGATAATGATGAGAATTATGGGTGTATATGTCCTGGTTGTGGAATCTTTATGCAGGATGAAGACCCAAATCATCCTGGTTATTACAAGAAAAAAAAGGTGGAAGAAAGTTTAGAGGATTTTGTGGATGATGAGGATGTTGTTGTTAGTGAAGGTGGGGATAATGAAGAAGAGGAGGAATTTGGGGATTTTATCGAGGGGGAGTTGGAAGAAAGTGGAAGTGAAGAAATGGGGTCAGGGAGTGAGGATGGATTTGATGATTGGGATTCCGAGGAATGGGAATCGGGGTTGGAGGAAGACGAGGATGATTTGAAAGAGTTGGATGGATTTTTGCCAGCGGGTTTAGGTTATGGTAACATTACAGAGGAGGTTCTTGAGAAAGGAAAGAAGAAAAGGGTGTCGAAATCGGAGAGGAAAAGGATGGCGAGGGAAGCAGCTAAGGGAGAGAAAGAGGAGGTCACGGTTTGTGCTCGATGTCATTCGTTGCGGAACTATGGACAAGTGAAGAATGAGCT
>NW_026028200.1:511-3183 GCF_019186545.1 Solanum stenotomum | reverse complement strand
TGGTCGAGGTCGGGGTTGGGTGTCACGGTCGAGGTCGGGTTCGGGATCGGGGTCAGGGTCTTGGGTCGAGGTCGAAGTCGGGGTCTTGGATCAAGGGCAAGGTCGAGTCTCAGGTCTCGATTCGAGGTCGATCTCAGGTTGGGGTAGGGGTAGGGTGTTGAGGTAGGGGTTGAATATCGGGTCGGGGTTGGATCTCGGATCAGGTCTCGTGGTCGATCTTGATTCAAAATTGGATCCTAAATTGGATGTTGGGGTCAAGTCTCGGGTCGGGGTCGAATTCTGATTCTAAAGTTTGATCTTGAGTCGGGGTTGGGATCATGTCCCGGGTCGGGGTCTCGAGTCGGGGTTGGGGTCGTTTCTCGGGTCAAGGTCAGGTCTCGGGTCGAATTCCGATTCAAAATGGACTCTTCATCATGCGAATTCAAATTGAGTCGCGCTCCAATATGAATATCGAATACAAAATGAAAACCCCCCAAAATATAATTAAAAAATACAGAAAATACTAGTTTTGAATTATAGGGTAAAATTTTAAGTGTCTATAACTACAAAATATAAATAGCAGTGGAAGTTAAAACTGTTATTTTAATAGACAATCTTTTCACTAATTGGTTTTTATTATACTAGTTTTTGACACGTGTATAGCACGTGATTACCAATTCCAAAAATATATGTTATAGTAAATAGTATGGCTTATTTAAGTGAAGATTTGAATAATAAGCTTAGCTAAAAATAATATTGCAGATTCTTTTGTGAATGTTCAACGTGGATTGTCATGTATCCTATTCACACAAACCTATGAAGGTGGTCAATAAAAAAAATTATTAGTTAAATGCAATAATGTATATATTTATTTCAATTTGATGAGGTTCAATTATGTAATTAGTCTTATCTCACTAATATTACCTTATAGACAATATTCGCTTTGTATTTTTCTTGTCATCTAACCGGATGTACTTTGCATGTGTATTACATGTTAAATTGTTTAGATGTCTTATGAACATGTGAATAGAACAACTACATTTTATATATTCACATATTTTCACATTTGTTGTGAGTTTTTTTTAAAACTCGGAACATTTTAAAATAATATATTTTAAAGTTAGAAGATCTTGTTAACTTGATAATACATTTGTTACATATATAATACTTTAATTTAAATACAAATACCTACCCAAATATAAATATATATTTTCATTAATGAAAATATTTATCTCATAAAATTAACTATTAAATAAATAATAAAATTAAACTAATACAAACTTCAACTGACGTTATTACAAGTCATATAAACTTTTCTTCGTTTAAAATACTGAAATATTAAGAAATAGTAAAACAGTAAAACAAAAGGGTAATGTTTATATAGTAANTTTTTTTTTTTTTTTAGTTTAAACTTACCTAATTAACTAAAAAATGGAGCCCCCAATTTATTGGGGGCCTAAGGCCAAGGACTTTTTTTTTAACTTACCAGCCGCCCCTGTCAAGACATACTCATAATTCAAAAAATAGTATTAATATTGTTAAAGGTATTGTTAATGAACAATAAATTTTTGATTAAATAACTTTTTATTTGTTTCTTTTCATTAACAATTTTGTAATGGTTGTAGGACCCGACTCTTTAGTTCAACAAGACGCAATGGATGCTAACCAGATACAGGTATGGGTCCCTGTTTTTTCTACTTCGATTTTTAGTATATTGTTATTTTTCAACAAAGATTCATGGATTATGACATGCAATTTTTTTTATTTTTCAGTGTATATTCTGATTTGTTAAACGCTTTCTTATTTGGGTATTTACATATGAGGAATATTAATATCATATTTCAAGTATCTCAATGTAGTGATTGATACAGTTATATAATATTCCAATTTCTATATAATTATATAATATAGTGTAAAAATCTTGGATACTTTATAAATACAAACTTGAGATACACAAGAATTTTAACACAGAGTATCCTATTTTTTATGTTTTGCAGGAGTTTGAGTTGTTTCTTAAAAATCCCCCTGTTCATCCTTTGTGTATTGTTAGTTCTGCAAAGGATTACACTGTTCAAGACATTAAGAATAAGGTTACTCTTAAACAACTTGACATGTTTAGGCAGACTTGTTTTAGGATGTATGTAGATAATGCTCATTTCAAGAACAATTACATCGTTGCTTGATAACACTTGAAGTTGATCAAGATAATCCTAATGAATTTTGGATATGTGCGAATGGTTCTATCCTTCATTTCACTATTGATGAATTTGCTCTGATTACCGGGCTCAGGTGCACCGGTAATGAAGATGATTTCCAGGCTGATGTTAATTATGATAATAGATTGTTAGTCGATTATTTTCGTGGTGGTAAAAATGTTCGGAAGGAACACCGTACCTTATTCAGTGCTTCAATGATAAAAGGTGGGATAACAATGAAGATGTTGTAAAGATAGCGATATTGTACTTCATACACAATATTATCTTATCACAACAGAATGATGTTTCTATCCCTATAAGAGATTTTGTGATCGTTGATATTGGGACATACAATCAGTTTCCATGGGGAAAGTTGTCATTCAATAATTTGATGAAAACATCTAGGCACAAACTAAACTATACTAAAAAATTGTATCCTTTTTCAGGAATGCCGTATGCTATGCAAGTATGAATTTATGAGTGCTGCATGCAACTCCC
>NW_026028200.1:0-304 GCF_019186545.1 Solanum stenotomum | reverse complement strand
CCCCCCCCCCCCCCCCTCCCCTCCCACATTAGTTGTTCATCATGCTAATATAATTTCTAGAATTCTGAACCGGCGTGTTGTTGATCCAAAGCCCAAATTCAGCACCATCATGGAAATCATATTTCGCAACAAAGGCAACAGAGTAAGTATATGTATCTAGTAATGTCTATTAAATATGAAGTCAGTTACATGCTGCTATATTTGACACTCCTAATACGCGTAATCGTACACCTGAAACAGTGGTCATCAAGGGTAAACTACGTACCCTTAATTAATCCAGTTATCGATAATCTTCACAAGTCGG
>NW_026028199.1:0-710 GCF_019186545.1 Solanum stenotomum | reverse complement strand
GTGTGGGGTTTGGATGTAACATATTTGTAAGTTTGCTTCTTTATCGTATGATTATAAGATGATCCTCTTTTAATAGTCAATTTGATTTAAAAGGTTTATCAGCAAATAAAGCTACATATTTACTAATTGGAGGATTTTTCCTCTATGGCACTATTGATGCCCCTAACAACAGAAGATAACGTACAAAAGTTAAATTTTCAAAAACTAGCAAGAGTTTTTTTTTCTTCTTTCAAAACATGTACAGTATATTATACATATATATAGAGAGATACATATCCGAATTAGCATACAAACATACATACATATCCTAGCTGTTATACATATATGATACATACATACTTCAATCGTCATACTTTTTTTTTTTAAAAAAAATCGTCGTACTTATTTGAGACACGTCTTGTTGGAATGTATGCGTCCACGTTTTCTATGGGACCAGGTCCTCAACACAGTTAAACTAACATAAAATAAACAAAGTGCTGAAAGTAAAGATTGCACAACAACTTTATGTGGAAACCTACTTGCTCAAGGGAGTAAAACCACGACTTGGCCTGCCAGGACTTTTCAAACTTCTTTCACTAATCTTCTCCAAGCAAAAGTAAAAGCAAGTTTACAAACCGAGATTAGCCTACTAATCCCAACTCTAAGCAATACCTCCTATTACTTAGATGAGCCAGAGCAGATGCAACACTGCCCACTAAGCTATCACCCCT
>NW_026028198.1:0-1071 GCF_019186545.1 Solanum stenotomum | reverse complement strand
AATAAACACAAAGCCCTACACCATAATTCACCCTAAAAATCATTTAAAAGAAATGCTAAACCCTAAAACCAAAGAAATCTTAATCCCTAAGAACCCCTAAACTGTAAAAAAAATCGTAAAATCTTCAACAAACCGTTTCGAACCCTAAACCGAAAAAAATTCTACAAAAACTTAAGCCCTAAACCTTAAACCCTAATAATTCTTATACCTAATAAACCATAATACCCTAAACCCTATGAAACCTTAAATACTCTAAAAAAAAAGAAACACCTTTGGGAACCCCTAAAACCCTATACTATAAAAACCCTAATCACTAAGGACCCTTTAATCGTAAACTACCAATAAAATCCTAAAAACCCTTTAAAACCCTGAACCTAAAAATTCCTCTAAACCTAATAAACCCTAGAAAATCATAAGCAAAAATCCAAAACCATTAAAAAAACCAAACCCTAAGAAGTCCTCAACGCTAAATCTTATAACTAAGAAACTCTAAATCCCTAACTCTAAACCATAGGGCAACCCTAAACCCCAAACCTTATGAAACACTAAGAAACTCTAAACCCTAGAACTATAATACCCCCAAAAACACAATAAATCCCTTTAAAACCTTAAGCCCTAAAAAAATCCTAAACTTAAAATCTTATGCCCTAAATCATAAGTAACCCTCAATCTTAAGAAATCCAAAATCTTAATAAACCCTAAGAAACTCTAATAACGTTTAAAAACCCTAATGATAAAAATAATAATCATAAAAAAAATCATAAAACCTTTAAAAAACCTTAACCCAAAATCCGAAATCCTAAACCCTAAACCTTAAATGAAAGTACCTTAGGGCCTAAACCCTTAACCCTAAACCTTTGGCCTTATCCCTAAACATAAAGAAACCATAAAAAAACCCTTAAAACTTTACAAAACCCTAATCCTAAAAAAACCCTTAAGAAAATCATAAGCACTTATAAACCTGAAAAAAACTCAATCAAAATCTTTAAACCTAAAACTGTAAGCCCTAAACCAGGAAATAGAACATACGCTAAAAAACTCGTAGAAACAGTAAAGTGTAAACCCTAGGAA
>NW_026028197.1:18965-20001 GCF_019186545.1 Solanum stenotomum | reverse complement strand
AGTGTTTAGTGGTAGGGATTGCAGCCTTTTCCCTACATTTCAGCAAGATTAGTCTTCATTCGAGGACGAATGGTCCCAAGGGGGAGATAACGTAACACCCCGTATCCGAAAATAGAGATTTCAGATTTCTGGTGTTACAGGTGGCACTCACGGACACCATCCACGAACCGTAGATGGACTCACGGTCCGTCCTGCAGGTCCGTGGTTCGTGACAGAAAACTTCCCCAGAACTCAGTCAGAAAATTTGGCTAAGTGTTGGCCCACGGCCGGACTTACGGTCCGTAGGTCAGGTCATGGACCGTAGTTCGTGTCCGTGGATCGATGCCCTAAAAGCCCAGCTTCAGTCCCAAACTACGGTTGACCAGCACGGACCGTCATTCGATCCACGATCCGTAAGTCTGACCGTAGATCGAAGGTTAGCAGCCAGTTAGCTAAAAATTCTGATGGGTCAACTTCAGATGGTCATAACTTTTAGCACAAAATGAATTATGTGTCTCATGACTTATGGTTAGATAGATAATTGAATTATCTTTCCAACGCCACCGAGTTTGCTAAATTTTGACCTCCGAGTAAAAGGTTATGTTCGTTTTAGTGAAGGCCTGTCGAGCAGGCTTGACTCACGGACGCAATCTACGGACCGTAGATTGACCTTCGGCCCGTAGGTCCAATCCGTAGGTCACTCCGACAGCAGTTAATTCAAGGGTCCTTTGGTCTTTTCCTATTTCGTTTAACCCCTAAGATACGTCGTTTAGACCCTAAATCATGAGGTTTTAATCAGTTTAAGCCTAGAAACATAACTAGAACTTACCTAAGTCAAATCATTAATCAAACTTAGAAGAATTAGAAGTAAGAGAGGAGAAAAGAGGTCAAGAACCCTAGTTCAAGAACACAACAAGGTTCCATCAGTTCCAGCCCTGAAATCGAAAGATTTCTCCGTGGAATTCATCACCAGGTATGTGGGATTTCACTAGTGGGTTCCTTTCGCCCATTAGGTCCCTAGAATTCAGTCAGATTCTTGATTCTATGATTATGAACA
>NW_026028197.1:6214-18201 GCF_019186545.1 Solanum stenotomum | reverse complement strand
AGGTTCAGGTTCTCAGTATCCAGATCACGCTTAGATCGGTTCCCGGTCTCCAGTTCAGCAGCATTAGTGGTGAGTCCTCATTCTTCGAGGACTAGTGACATGTTTATCTTTATCGCTTTTAGTCTTTAGTTTCAGTTTTGCTAGACCTAGTTGGGGCATGTCCCAACATTTATAGTCAGTTTAGAGGCTTATTTCAGACATAGATAGATTCAGCTTAGTATTGAGTTAATAACTTCTTTGTATTAAACTCATCAGTTTTCATATATCTCAGTTATAGTATATGGGTATTCCCCATCGTTCAGATTTATTTATGATTTAGCTTCCGCACAGTTTCTATTATTCAGATTAGTATGCTCATGATCATGCCAGCAGGGTTAGCTTGGGATCACTTGTGGTCCTAGGTCCCGTGTCTGCGTCTCGGGGGTAGCTCGGGGCGTGACAACGTTATTGGCTAGTTGAATGTTTTCTTTATAATATTCAAAGTTTTTATATGAGCTATCTTTGATAAGTTAAGTCTTCTGCTGAGTAAGTAAGCCAGGCCAAGGGTTCGCTTGGGGCCATCAACGGTTCTCGAATGCCAGCCACGTCTGAGGTGTAGGCTCGGGGTGTGACAAAAATGCACAAGTACCCCCCTCAACTATACACAAAATCCTAACGACACACCTTAACTATACATGAGACCTATTGCCCCCCTGAATTATTTTAAAGTGTAATAAAAGCACCATTTCGTGTTGATGTGGCACAGATAGTGTGTTCACTCTCTTAGAGGCATGTGAGATACGAAAAAAAGTATTAAAATCTTATTAATATGGACACGTGTTCATTTTTTATTGAACATTTTATAATTAATTAGTAGAGATAGTTAATTAACTTTAAAACTTAAATTGATACTTTTTTAAAATTAAATTTCTTTTTTTGTTTATGAAAAAGAGTCAAATTTTATCATTTTTCACAACATATTTAAGTTGTCAGTGAATTCTTTTCAGTATTTTTCATTAATTTGTATAGTATCGAAATTTCTTTTTTCTTTTTCTTTTTTTACTCAAATAAATTACTTGAAATTAAAAAATTGCATATTAGGAATTTAATTTAGGCAACATATAAAGAGCATTATTTAAATTAGAGTTTTTTTAAAAAAAATAAATAATTTAATTACCATCCCCTCTTCAATTATCCATGTCATACTCCTACCCCTACCCCCAGCCCTCACCCCGCTCCGCCCACACTCCCACNCCCCCCCCCCCATCCGCTTCAGTTCTCCATAACCTCCATGCCACTTCAGTTCTCCATCGATTACACCCTCCCTCCTTCTCTTCCCTTCTCAGTTCAATCAGCCTTTATCTTAACCCAAATTCAATCAGAAAAAAATGACCCCAATTTTGAATTCTTCTCTAATTAGAGTTCAAAATTTAGGTAGTTTCTTCAATGGTTTGAACCATGTTATATGAAATTTATTTGGATTAAAAGAAAATAAAATTGATAGTAGATATTGAATCCGATAGTAGTGAAGGGATAAATTTGGTGGTGGGTTATAATTTTCATGGTGATTGCTACGAGTTCTAATGGTTAAAATAAGTGGGTTTAGTGGTTATGGAGTGGGTGTTGATAATGAAGATGAAGGAATCAAATGACATGGAATTTTATAAAAAAAAATTTATAGATTTGATCATTTATTGACGTGACGCTGATATAATGATGACTTGGAGGCGAGTGTAAAACACCTCCCATCATATGAGTAGCTATATAGGTTTTAGACTGTGTTAAGGGTGTGTTTATTACACTTAAAAGTAATTCAGGGGGTAATAGGACTCATGTATAGTTAAGGTGTGTCGCTGAGATTTCGCGTATAGTTGAAGGGGGTACTTGTGCATTTTTCCTAAATAGTATATTAAGTTATTTTTTCACTTTAATTTTTTTAACAACGTGAAGATGAATATATTTTTGAATTTCTATTTAGTGTAAAAAATTGAGATTAATAGATACTAAGAATTTAAGCGTTAATCTTGAATATTTCTTAAAACATAATAACCACTATCATATTGACGGTTTAGACTTAATTCTAAATTAAAAGTATTAAAAAAATTATACAAGTAAAACTCTTATCGATATAATCAATAAAAAAAGCTCGATTCTTTTTCAAATGCTCATTTTGCTTATAGAATACTGCTAACATTTCTGTAACAATCATCATCAATGCCTAACAGAATGAAGTTTTTTAAAATTAAAAATAATAAAATCGCATATAAGATCAATAATGTCTAAAAAATGATCGAGTGGATTAAGAACTATTATTTGAAGAAATCGAGAACAAAAAAATCTCAATCTATAAGAAATCATCGAACGTTCTCTTTCTAACTTTTTTGAAATTCGAATAACCCTAAGTTCAAGATTCAAGATTCAAGAGCAGGCTTTAAGCAACTCAGAGGTAACTCGATGTCGCTGGTGTGTCCTATGGCATTAGCACACGATGCAATTGTAGCTTTAGTGTTATTATCAGTTGTCAACTTAATATCATTAAGATTGATGTTTTGACAAGGTAATGAAGAACTACAATTGAAATTTACTGCTACCAATGAATTTGAAGTTCCCCTTATGTTGTTGAATGTCACATCCTTGAATTCACTAAGCTTTTCTACAAGTGAAAAAAATGAGAGTGAGATCAATAAATTAATACAAAGTATAAATCTTACACAAATTTTCATACTTCACATGACATAAGAAATTTGTGTGTTTGGGATACTAAAATATGTTTAATTCACAAGAAAAATAAAAATTAACTCCTTCTCTTGTTTAAGATATATCTTTCATATTCAAGAATTTCATCAATCAAGAAAAAAAATTATTTTTATTGAACATGACTAACGATAAGAGGCGGCGCCAGGATTGGGAGTTTGGAGATTCTAAATTTTAGGACAAAAGAGAAAAATATTACAAAATATGTTTGAGGGTTTTAAATTTAGGGGGGAAGAAAAAAATATTACAAAACATGCTTGGGGTTCTAAATTTTAGGACGAAAAGAAAAATATTGCAAAACATGTTTTTTTAAAAAAAATAAAATGGAAAAGGGCCTAAAATACCTTCAAGGTATTGAAAATGGTACACAACTACCCCTCATCCACCTATTGGCTCACAAATACCTTCCTCATCCACCTTTGGGTCCAATTTTAGCCACTTCATTAATGGAGGACCATTTAAAATAATTAAATAATCCTTTTAATTATGTGGCGCTCAACCATTGGTTGCAATTTAATTATTTAATATAATTTTAAACCCACCCATTTTAAACTAAACTAGCCCCAATACTTATTAAACCTGCCCGACCCAATACAAAAAGAACTATAAGAGGCAAGCAATTCAGATTTGAACTCTCAATTTTATCCATCAACTCCAAATTCGACATTTTTCCCTTCAAGGTAGAAACTTTCGTCAAATTAGAAATTTCATTTCTATCCATATCATTCAACTCAGACCAGTTGGGCTCTTTTTATGTTAGTTGGGTTCTTTTTGTATTGGGGCGAGTTTAGTTAAAAATGGGTGGGTTTAAAATTATATTAAATAATTAAATTGCAACCAATGGTTGAGCGCCACGTAATTAAAAGGATTGTTTAATTATTTTAAATGGTGCTCCATTAATGAAGTGGCTAAAATTGGACTCAAAGGTGGGTGGGGAAGGTATTTGTGAGCCAATAGGTGGATGTGGAATGTATTTTGGAGCCAATAGGTGGATGAGGGGTAGTTGTGTACCATTTTCAATACTTCGAGGGTATTTTAGGCCCTTTTAATTAGAAACTTTTGTTAGTAATGGGTGGTGGGGTTCAACACTAGAGTGGAAAACATTTTCACCACTAATTTCTTAACACTCAGCTATCAATCAGTTTTGTTAGGCGGTTCACAAGTTTATATATAATTTTCTAATACAATACAGGATCTACAAAAAAGCTATTGGGTTCGTTCGAACCCACAAACCCTCATACAATACAGGATCTACAGAAAAGCTATTGGGTTCATTTTCAAATTTTATATTTTATATGCTTACGACATACTCAACATATGAAATTTGAAAATGAAAAGAACAATAATGTTGATCAATAATTATAGGATTATTCACCTTGTCCATAATAATATCCTCAAATTGCAGCTTCACCAACATTTGATGATGCCCAAGTCTTAATCCTCATTCCATTTTGAGTAGCTATAAGAGTACAATTTTTAACATGTCCATCCTTGACAACTTTATTTGGCTTATTCCCTAAGCTTCCGATGCTTATTCCATGGCCAGGGTCAGAAGTGACTCCAAAAATATTAACGTTTTGACTTCCAGCAAATATAGATATACAATCATCTCCAGTATCGATGTTGGAATCAAAAACCCGAATATTTTAATAGGACTAAACAAATATTTTGAGCACAAGTTCATTATTTGTTTGTACGATTACTTTACCCAAAAAATCCAAAAATTCCAAAAAATCCGAGGTTGAAAAACCCAAATTTCATTAGTTTGATTTGATTTATAAATTTAAAAATTCGACACAAATAATTTGATTTGATATTTAAAAAACTCGCACTAATCCAGTCATGTACCCCAAATTTGTGACCTTATAGTAGTGCAAACTATTTTTTTAATTTTTTTTTAATTTACCTTTCACAAGAGGAGGCACAAAATGAATTCACAAAATAAGAACAAAAAATAATTTACTGACCAAAATTAAAATTTTATTGTGTCAAATAATGATTTATTTTTCACTTTAACTTTCATCATCTAATGCTTCATCAAATAAGCATTTTTTAATTAAAAAAAAAGAAATAGATAACGTGAAATTCAGTATAAATAATCTTAATCAAACTAATTTAGACAAAAAAATATAGTATAACTAATGAAGGCTAAAGATTTGCATAGTTTCCTCTCCTATGTTGTTAATTAAGCCTTTAATAGATAAATATATGAAATATAAAAAGAAAAAAAGATAGAACATACGGTCATAAGCATTGATTGTGCTTCATTTTCAGCAAGCATTTCTTGAGGTTTACCACAAAGTGTGGTGAATGTATTAGAAGCAGATGTAAGATTTGTGAAATTCCATCTTCCAAGCATCTGTCTAACTTCCTAAAGAAAATCATATATCGGTAATTCTCTTACCGACATCAGATATGCATTAATGCATTCAACTATGTCTAATGTCATAATAAATCCTCGATCAATTGTTGCATATACCCTAGTCCTTTTTTCATTCCCTGCCAACTCCAAGTAATATTTTATCCGAACATCAACTTGTTAACCTTTTCCATCAGTACATCAAAATAATATTGTTGTATGCCTTTGTCGTGGCATAAAACACTTTCGAAAGCCTATTGCATGATTTCTTCACAGTTTTCCACAAATGTCATGTACAAGCATAATGTGAGGCTCCATTGTATACCCTGGAAACTATCTTTATAAAACTCGTGTTCCTATCGGATACAATACACATATTTTCTTTAAACCAGAAGCTTCTCTAAACTGTTCAAAGAACCAAATCCAGCAAGATGCATCATTCTTTGAATTAATAATATCATACGCTAGTGACAATATATTTCCTGAATACAAATAATTAAAATTTAATATTTCATAAAAAACATACAATTATAAAAATTTAATCAAATTTTATCTATTGTAAATTAATTACCTGCTCCATCTAGAGTACTGATAGACACAAATGTACCATTATAAGTCTCCCATGAGGTGGTTGTCATCCACTATAACAATTGGTCTACAACTTTCAAAATTCTTTTATGAATGGAAAGAGAGGAATACAAAGATACAAAAATTAATTTTCATCGATTTTCTTCATTCTTAATCGCGATCCAGGATAGTTAGTATCCAATCTATATAAGTAACTAGGCAATTTATTATAAGAATCAGAAGGTATCGCCTCTAATGGATTTATAGCCTTTTCCTTAGTCATTCACGTCACTGCGTAGGATACATCTACTCCAAGGTCTAGTCTAACAACATCTTGTATATCCTTTGCTGTTAACTTTCTTTTACGATTCACTAGTTCGGGCTTGATTATCCCTTCAACAAGATTGTTTGTTGCTTGTCGCTGACAATACACATGGTCTTTCAAGGGACATGTATGCTCATTTATGGACATCTTATTCTAAACTTTCCTGATGTATTGATATTAGATGACTTCATTATTCACCATAGTTCTCAAAGACACAAACAAGTGTATAACTATTCGAACAATTAAGAATACAAATACACATAATACATTACAAGATGATTGTCAGTAGAATAATTGATTAAGTATACAAATATAGAAGTATACGAATATACATACCTGATTTGACTTGATCTATTTGTTTTTCCACTGGAACTTGTGATCAATGGCATGCTGCATCATCATAGCTTTTAAAGTTTCATTGTCCTTGTAAACTTCATCTATCATTACTTCCTTTTAATTGATGTTTGAAATAATATCACAATTTATCATATCGCACACGAATGACACACCAAGCACTAATGCATGTGTATCAGCTGTATCACCTCCATATATTCCAACTCCGTCTTCATCTAAATTTCTATCAGTTAATTCACAATCCTTCACAAATACAGTTACACAAAGGGGATACTTTGTCATATCCTTGTTATCTTTCTTCAACGACAAATACACTCTTACACAAATTTCGTTGTGTATTTTCAAAGGGGCATTACTACCTTCTATTTTATACTTAAGCTCATATAATTGTATCTCAAATCAACACTAATTTGTTTAACAATTTTCTCCATTAAATCTCTAAATGTTGCATAGTCTTTCATCATAATTACCTCTATTGTGTAGTCAATGTAGCAATTTTTTCATTTCATCTTTCGAAATGTATGATCAGAATATTAATGCTCCCCATAACTACATTGTATTCCAATAATTTTTGCTTCCAAGTCATCAATACATACAACTTTACATTCATGTAACAACTACAATTCGTATTACAAAAAAGTATTACGCAATAATTGAGATATGTATGTAGTTTGATTTTTTTAGTCAAAATTAACAATTGTATCCTAGAAATCAATACAACCAAATTAATATTCATGGTAACAAACACATTTGTATTTAAAAAAAATTGTATTCCTGTTATAAAACTAAAGAAAAATAAGACGAGAAATATAGAAGATGAAAGCAATAGAAATAGGGAGACAAGAGATGAGAGCTTTTCTTATTATTCCAAGTCTTCAAGTGTATACAATATGAACCCTTATGCCTCTATTTATAGTGTAACATAGAGGCATACAAAAGGTTAGTCATAAACATGACATTAACATGAATATAATGGGGAGGTTATGAAAGTGAAAGGTTACAAGAATAATGGTTATAAAGGTGGAGGTTATGGAGGTTACGTTTATCTTCATAATGGAGTAACTTCTTGATGCAGTGGACATCCACAATATATTATTTTATAATACTCCCCCTTGGATGTCCATAGATAATATGCCTCGTTAAAACCTTACTAGGAAAAAACCCCGTTGGAAAAAATTCTAGTGAAGGAAAAAGAGTACACATATCTTTTAATATGCTTTGAATGTTGCCTCGTTAAAAACCTTACCAGGAAAACCCAATTGGGATAAAACCGTGGTTAAGGAAAAGAGTACAACGCGTATTTTTCTCCCCCTGATAAAAACTTTACTTGATATCTCGAAGACAATGCATTCCAATCTTATATCACAACTTCTCAAATATTGATGTTGGCAATCCTTAGTGATAAGTTTACAAGATTATCACTTGAATGGGTCTTTGAACGTCTATCTCACCATTTTGTTGAAGATCATGTGTGAAAAATACTTTTGGTGAAATATGCTTTGTACGACCTCCTTTGATTGTATCCTCCCTTCAATTGAGTTATATAGTATTTTCGTATATGGTGGTTGGAATATCCTTTGCCAAAGGAAAATCACATATTTTCTTAATATGATAGATCATGATTCCAACCATACACACTCCCGACTTACTTCATAGATCAATATTATTTCTGTATGATTTGAAGAAGTGGTTACCAATGTTTGTTTCTTTGAATGCCAAAATATTGTTGTTCCTCCATATGTAAACAAATAGCTCATTTGTGATTGAGCTATGCAGATCAAATAAATATTCTGCATCTACATAATCAAATCATTTCTAACTCAGAGATTGATCATTTCAATTTTATACGTTGCTCGTCTTTTCTTCTCAAAGAAAATCACACATCTTCTATGCGTTAAGTCATTTTCTTTGTTAGTTTCTTGGCATAATTTGAATGATAATATGACAATCCCCTCACATAACTTTTTATATAAATATCAAATAATCTTCTAGCATTTGCATAACCAACAATCTGTAAGTGCACCAATTGCACTAATACATGACATTTTAAAATCATTTTCATGAGGTTGAAAAGATTTTTTCTCTGTGTTAAGCAATCTCAGAACCATTGGGTACTAAATGGAATTGTTTTAAAACCTTTTAAATCCTTCAAGAATTTTCATATAACCTTCATCGTCTAGTTAGACATGATAATCAATCACTATACATATTCAAGTATTTCATCTATTGCCAGATTGAAATAAGTCTCATCGCATCCACCACTAGAGAACATATCTCCATTTAATAATGTTAGGACTTCTGCGAAAATCCTTTATGCCCTGAGGCACATACAATACTTTATATCTTACGGTTATACTTTCGCACAATGATTCATTTGTACCCCATTGACATATATTTTGATCTATGAACTATAAGTTCCAAAAACATCACTTTTCTAAGTGAAACAAAATATACTTGAATAGTGCATTTTATTTGGCCAATCATTTATCTGTCCACATTATATGACAGATTCGAATTTAAGATCCTCGTAACCACTTATAGCATTGAGTGCTACTTCATATCAAAGATACCATCGACGGTCATTTAACTCGATTCCAATACGACATAACTTATCGAGATCTCTTTATTTTTCATCATTTTCAGGTACCTGAACCTTTGTCAAGGTTTTATGAAGTGTTATGCCATAGTGCTCTTTCAAAGCACTTACCTCATTATCATGACCATTTTAATAATTTGCTCCTCTCCTTCCACAAGGAGTTTTACGTTTGGAATCGATTGGTCTATCACACTTCTGGCGTACCATAGACTTTGTCCTTCAAGGACTATTTATTGGAACATTTGCAACTTAGTTAAAATATTGGGTCAGCAAATACATCTGGCAAATTATTTGCAACATTTTGCAAATGAATTATCTCTTAACTTCAAGTTCACATTTTTTTAAACTAGGATCTAGATAATTCACCCCACACATAATTTCAGCTACTAAACATATCTCCCCCTAATTGTCACGACCCGAGCCTACACCCTGGATGTGGCCGGCACTCGAAGACCATTGATGGTCCCCAAGCGAACCCTCATCATGGCTGACTACAAGCGAGAAATTGATTCAAGCATACAAAGCTTAAAAACTGAAATAAAAGTTCATAAAACTTAGATTTAAACTTTAACTCAAATGAAAAATCTGAATAATAAAATATATTCAACTCACCCCAAAGTAGACAACTTAAGTCTTTAAAACATTTAATAACAATAAATGACAGACTTCTCAACTATACTGACTATTTATGAAGCCTCTAACTGATAAAGATGGAAGTCGGGACAAGACCCACAACATCCTAACAACTGATATAATTGAAAGGTAAATGAAATCCTCCGGAAGCAAGGAGGCTCACCATAGCTAACTCGAACTCTCGGATGTATCAACGAAGCTCCTGTTGATGATCCTGAATACCTGTGTCTGCATCATGAGAAGATGCAGGCCAAATGGCTCAGTACGTGGTGTTGTATCGTAATTTTCTATCTTTAGAAAAATCACTTTTTTGAAATGTTCTAAGTATAAAATATTTTTAAAAATACTTAGAAAAGAGTCGCCACTTAATTTTTTAAAGAAATTAAGAAAACTTATAATTTTCAAAGATTTAAACAGAAAAAATCATTTGAAAATACCAAAGAGGGTTCGTGGTTCAATTTACACTTCGAGAAGGGTTTAAGCATTCGAAGTGTCCGCTAACACACGGTTGACCTGCGACTTGACTAAAATATATTTGACTATTTTTAGGAAAATAATGATTTGACATAAAAATAATGACTTACAATATTTGATTAACTTTGAGAAAATAATTAAATAAATAACACATTTTATTTTGATTTTTTAGAGAAAATTATTCAAAATGGAACAATTGACTCGAAATACAAGTGATTAGAATATTAATAAAACAAGATTAATTAGAATTTATTTTATTCACTTTGAAATAATAATTTAAACCAATTTAATAAATTAAGGCATAAAAATCATTTTTTATTAATTGACTAACCTTTTTGAGAAAACGACTAAGTATGTATTATTTTTTTTATTTTATTTGATTGAAAAAGTTGACTAACATTTTCCAAGTTTATTTGAGAAAAAATCTTTAACTTGAAAACAATTTTAAAATGAGTAAATGTGATTAAGTTAAAAGCATTAAAGAACATATTTAATTTTTATTTTATTTTTTTTAAGAACAAAAGTATTAAAGATAAAATATTTGATCGGCTACTTGATAAATAAAATAGATGAAATAAAAAAAAAAAAGATGTATTAAAAACAAACCAACACAAAGAAGTAACTCATCTTTTGGGAAATCTAATTAAGTTAATTAACAATTTTTTAAAGTTAGAGTTAATAACAACAAACAATAAATAATTATAATTAAATAATTTAAGAATAACGGAGAGAAGTTGAATTCGGGCCCCCTTTTGGGCCAATTTCGTTGGTATTTTTGGGGTTTAACCAAAACCCGTTTTTGGTATACAGCTGATGTATATCAGTGTATATGAGCATGTATATCAGCTCTTTTCGTGTATCTCCTGCTTCCGAACCCTTGTATTTTACTTAATCTCTGTATTTTCGCATTCTTGACTTGTAATTCGCTGTATAATTAGTGTATACTGCTGTATACAATATGTATACAACCCATTTCTGGCTTTGCAAGACCTATTCATCACTTTGGCTGACTCGAGAGGAATTCAATTCAACGAAATGCGGGGATGGAGTCCGAAATGGACTCGGATGAATGTCACATGTATCAAAATAAGGGAAAAGGAATTAATGGAGGGTTTCAAACAATTCACATATGCAATTATGTTTTCAACTAGGGATAACCATGATATAGCTTAACTCAAGATATCTACAAATTACTACAAGCATCAAATAAAATATATAAGCATATGAAGTATCACTGATGCCCACCACGTGATACACTACATGCCACTTTCAATAATTTCACTTTGACAAATTAGCAAACATATCATACTTAGCCATATGAAGAAATGAAACAAAAGGAAATTACTTCTGTTATAGTTGTAGGTCAAAAAAAAAAAAAAAAAAAAAAAAATTACAAATGACACTAACACTAAAGTGATACCAAGAAAAATAATGGCTAAGTAAAAAAATTCAATGCACAACTACATTATGAGTCTTAAGATATTGAAACAAAGTTCCAAAACATACAATTCTAATATAAACATCAAAACAGTGCACTTAGATAGCATTTAAAAAAAAAAAAAAAACAGATGTATAGGCATAACACATTTATAAATATCTTCTCTACAACAAAAGAAAATGACTTAACAGATAGAAAGTCATTACTAAAGAGACAAATTATGACTAAATTCGATAACGTAAACAAACACATTAACTGAAATAAATTAGGATTGGAAATGAATTTTACCTTTCTCGGAGCAGGAACTGGGACAACGAGCTTGACTATGAAGCAGCTTCCACACCAGAGAAGAGATAAACTTTGAGAATTCTAATGAACTCCGGTAAGAGATTTCGACGAGACGAAGAGAAATTCCAAGAAATCTCGATCTAACTTTGTGGTTTTTGGTATTATATCGATACTATATTTATCAATCTAAAATTACGACTTTTAAAATCCCCCCCCCCCC
>NW_026028197.1:0-5905 GCF_019186545.1 Solanum stenotomum | reverse complement strand
CCAAAACTTGGTCTTAAATAGGTTTAAGGTTAGGGTAGAAATGGGCTAGAATTATAAAAGGAAAATGACCATTTGAATTTCAACTATAGCCAATTTGAATTTAAGTAACAAAATTGGCTAAAACTTAAATAAAATGAATTAATATAATCAACTAACGAACTTCTTAATAAAATAAATAATTGAATTATAAACTAATAACTCGAAATTATAACTATAACTTAAAGTAAATTAGTAAAATATTTAACTAAAATGTAAAACCTTTTGTGATGATTTTCAAAAATTTATAAAATAATGTGATTGTAAAAATATACATATTTATTATTTAAAATTATTAAAATTACTTTTAAAAATAACTTGGAAGTATTTTGAATTTCCTGAAAGTCATTAATTCAAAATTATAACCATCACTAATAAAATATTAAAAATATGAAATCTTTTTGAGATGATTTTTGAATAGTCATGAAATACATTAATTATATATATAATTATATAAAACATATATATTATTTAAAAATTATATATAAGTGACAAAACTATTTAAGATAACTTGCAAACTATATTTATTGAAATTGAAGAAGCTCGGTGATTAATTAATATTGTAGAGGGTCAAAATTGGGTGTCAACACGTGGAATGTACGAGCATGTAAGAGGAATTCTAAAACATAAACATAATCTTGAAACTTGATAAAAAGGATACATACTTTCCTTTTCTCAAACTTACTCAACTCAAAGAATACTCAAGGATACTCAAAACTACTCAAACTTACACAACTCAGAAGTACTCAAGGATCAGATACTCAACTCAAAGATTAGATACTTGACTTCAAAGATACGATACTCAACTTCAAAGATATGATACTCTACTTGAAATACTTAACTCTGGATACTCAATTTATGAATACTTGACTGAACTCATTTCATTATAAATCAGTTTAAAACAAGTGCAATATAAAGAAAAGGAAAACTGTTTAAAACATGATGTCAACTCATAATCATAAATTCATAAAAGACATTCCATGCTCCCTCTCAAAGTCTACTTGTGCAATATATGATGAAGTTCTATACCCCCATTCATACTAAGTAGAACCCTTTGAGGAACCATGTAATTACTACTGTGGGAGTTTCTCTAACTGACAACCACCACTATAAGCCTAAGTGGTGATACAACGTCTTGTCCACACTGCCAGAACTGTCCTATACTTTGTCGTCATATAGAAAACTTAACTTAGTGGATCCACTAGTTTAACTTATGTGATCATCTAAAAAGTATGACCCATTAATACCCATGATGACTATATGGTTTATGGAGACTTGAGCTAATATGAACTCGTATCCCATATCGATGCTCAATACTACTCCCAAAAATATACTTAGCTCATATATTTTAAAATAACTTTTTTCTTTGGTTTGAGATAATTACTCAAAACTTAGATTAAAAGCTCTCTTGGAATCGATGTTCCCTTTTCTTTCTCAAAATGTGAAACATTTTCTAACTTCTTGGGAATACTTAGTTCCCATATATTTCTTTGAAGAAAAAGAGCTTTACTCTTACTCTTTACTCAACATCAAAGCTTAAGCCTTAAAGCAAAGTTTAAACATTTATAAAAGACTTCTTAAAAAAAATGGCTCACGCCGAATTATGGACTTGAACGACTTAATGCAAGGTTTTTAATAACCATAGACAGAACTCAAATACTTGGAACTCAAGAACTTCAATGATACTACTAATTTCAAGAATGCTCAACTCAGAGGGTTCATGCGGAATTATGAGCATGAACTACTCAACTCAAGGACTCAAAGCTACTTTTCATCTCAAGATTGTTCGACTTATAATGTTCATGATGAATTATGGGCATGAACAACTCAACTCATGGACTTCATGGGTAATAGGTAAAAGTCCCATGATTAGGATTATAATCTCGGAAGGGTTAGAAACTCGATACTCAAGACTTAGAACTTGAAGATACTACTCCTTTCAAAGATACTAAGTTGATGGAGTTCATGCGGAAGTTATGGGCATGAACGACTTGATTCAAGGGCCAAAATATCAATAAGGAACTTAAGTATACGACTCTTCTCATTCTCATATTTACTTCTGAAAACTTAACTCAAATCGAAGGTGGATCTCAAAGGATTCACAATTGAACTCAAAGACTTTCTTGAACTCTACTCTTAACTCTCTCTTGAATGTGAATTATGAATTCAATAGTTATGGTTCATGATATGAAAGATCTCATGATGACAACGTAGACTCATGAATACATTTTCCTCATTCTCATACTCACTTGCTCAAGTCTTGAAACAAGGTATTAGAAATTGTAGAAGACTCCTAAAAAAGACTAAAAGGGACATTCTCAAAATGTTCGAAAGAACTCTCAAGACCTAACTTTTAACTCTACCTTGAATTTGAATTATGGATTCAAGGGTTATGATTTGTGATAGGAAAGATCTCATGATGTTTAGGAATGATTTTGAATAGCTAAATCTGAGAAAAGTTACGAAATCACCGTCTTGGAACAAGTCCGCGACGTGGAGGTGTTTTAAATAATTACTCGTGAAATTAAATTTTGAGACAGAGGAGTCTGCATCTTACCCGCGACGCGGAGAAAATTTTTGGTCACTGGGGGAGCTAGTCCGCGACGCGGACTTGCGTGCCAAAATCTGCTCGACTTTTCCTTCTTCGTTTTCTAACCCCAATTCGCCTAAATTCAATTCTCTTTCTCAATCCCTCTTTTGATTTAGATACCCAGCACAAGAACACAAAAACCTACTCATAAACAACTCTAAAATCGACATGATTTCATCTAGAACTCAATAATCTCATCAAAACTCAAGAACTAAAGCCAATTTCAAAAACACCATACTTTCAACTTTCTAGAACGAACTTAACGCTGAAATTAACATGATTGGCGTGTGGGTGAACAAACCCAACACTATGGAAGCTTACATACCTGAAAGGACATCTTCTTGAAGAACTTGAAGGAAAAATCTGGAAAGAAGAACCCTAGCCTTAGCTTTTCTTCTTGAATTTCTTGAGCGTAGAATCTTTGGAGTGGATGAAAGGGTTTTGATTTAAGAAAACTGATTTTCTACATGTTTAGGGCAATTTAGATGACCTCCTAAGGGTTTTTAGGACTAAAGTACCCCTAAAGAAATAATTAAAATGAGCTGGGAGTCGGAATTATTTTTCACCAGGCAGTGAGGTCCATATTGGCTCCGCGTCGCGGAGCTATTGCGGAGCTGCTGCCAGGTTTGCGCGACGTTAGTAAATTAGTCATAACTTGTTACTCAGAGCTCAGAATTGAGCAAACTCAGTGGCGTTAGAAAGAGGACTCGAAGGGCTTTAATTTTATATCTTGTAGCTCACCTAACTCATCCTGTACTAGGAGTTATGGTCGTTTGAAGTTGACCCAAAACTTAAGAAAAACTAGAAATTACTTGAATGCTTTTCTCTTAGGTTCTTCTTGGAACTCAAGGTGCAACATCTAGTGACCTTAATACTCAAGAAATTTTAAATTCCTTGAAAAAATCTCACTCACTATGAAGAACGGTTCGGTTCTTAGCTCAATAATTTTCTGGGGTGTTACACTAATGTTAGGAAATCTAACATTCACCCCAACCTCATTTGGGGATCCATCTTTGTGCATGGTGGAGCAATAAAATCATATGTGCACACATCAAATTTTTAGATGGAAATTATTTGGTTCCTGACCTTGAACCAATTGTGATGGGAGAACCTTGTTGGTTTGATGCATTCACGTTAAATAAACTCATCTCATGCCAAGTTTTATTTGAGAGATTTATTCTCATAATCATTGGTCTAGCTATAATTGGAGGCATACAATTTCCGTTAAACCAACGAACATTATCAACATAATTTTATAGTTTTGAACTGTGCTCTTAATTTAACAATTCGAGCAAACAACCTTACAAAAACCAATTTGTAAGTTGACACAAATGAACATGTGACCATTCCATAGATGCATCTATTAAATCATAATAGTGAACGGTCCACATGGCACGTGAACGGGCCCATATTCACCTTTCTATATGTTCCAAATAATTTCAGGGGATACAATCCCAATCTTAGCTGGTACAATGATCATTTTATCATGAGAACAAGCAACACATGAGAATTCTTGAAGAATCTTTTATTTCTTCAACATATAACCACATGAATTCTCAATTCTTTTGCATCACATTTGAACCAAAATGGTCAACCGGTTATGCCAACTGATCTTTATTCTAGTAAACTTCTAGTTTACTTTTGCATGTGATTCCTTCATCATGCTCATATTTTTATTCAACAAACCAAAGAAAGGCGGGTAACCTTTTATGTAAATATTCATAACCCGCTTTGATTATAGTAATCTGAAGATATTTAATCTTTCAATAATTTATAGTCTCAATATAATAATCTATTTTTTCAATTCCTCCGAAACTTAAAAAGTTTCTTTTGAGACTTACTACAATCCCAATATTATGAACAATTTCATTCTGGATAGTAACAAATTAGCTCTTTCGGAACTCTCAACTAATTTTGTGTACTACCATAAATTTCACAACATCATTTTTATGGTGCCCATCTCCTTCAAGGAGAAAATTATTATTATTGTCATGGTTAAAATTATTACATGCAAGACTTATTTCTTGACAACCAATGACAAATTTGTGTTGCCACACAACAACATTTATTTTGATCATGGCCACAACCTTTATAGAAAATATTTATTTCTTTCTTTTGTCCTTCAATAATTCATAATAAAACATACCACAATACTCAAAGTATATGACCAAAATAACTATTTATGTCAACATATTTTCTTTCAATCTCTCAAACCTCCCGTAGAGGTGAGATGTGACATTCATCCAACAATACATGAACATGTTCTTATCCATACGAACACAAGTCACATTTTCTTCAAGAAATGGACTATAACCATTTGCACATGCTCCATAAGTTTTTATTAGAAACTCATTGTCATGCTTTGGCATTATCAAATTTATGTGACTCACCTCAACATCACTTTACGAGGCCAAATGTACCAATTGTACTACCACTTTGTATTCCTTTATTTTGATGGAGGATTTACAAAACTTTTCAAATTGGGTGGCACCAACAACAATGTGCCCAATAACTTCTCATACCACTTTGATGGATAAAAATTACCTTTAACAATTACCTTTTCATTTGAAGGACCATCTTAAGAAACAATGTGTCCAATAACCTTTTATATCACTTTAATGGACAAAATTATGTTTACATTTGAAGGAACATCTTAAGAACCCATAATGTTCTTCCTTTTAATTACCACAATGATGACCATTATCATTTTACCACACCCATATTCATACATTCAATCACTTGTCATTTTTCAGATTATGCACTGCTATCACATTCACATAAGAGAATGGAGCAAATCAATTGAGCGGATTTCATGACTTTTATCAAGAGCATCTCAATTTGCTCAGTCATCATTACATCAGCACTATATTATGTTGGGACTTGAACCCAACGTCTTACCCATAAAAAGGCATTTTAGGTCATTATTTGTTGGGACCTAACCCAACATTTTATTATCATGATGCATCAGGACTCTCACCCGATGACCTTCTTGGTGCGATAGGATTTGAATCCTTCGTCTTACCCTCGATCAATGACATAAATGCCAAATACAATAGGACTCACCATTGAGCCTTAAAAAAAAAATTACCACTTTGTGATTAACATGTACAAATAAATATAGAACAAAATTGTCACTTTGTGATTAGCATGCATAATAAAATATAGAACAAAAAAAAAACACAATAAAAATATTCTCAACAAAGTATGTACTAATATCTTAAACTAGTCAAAACAGAGAGTTACATATAACACCTGTCAATGAATACCATTCATGGTTGT
>NW_026028196.1:0-533 GCF_019186545.1 Solanum stenotomum | reverse complement strand
AGTCAAATTAGTAATCTGAAAAACAAAACACTGTTGAGAATATAATTAAATGAAAAAAGTGTGCAAGTGTTCTTTTTCTAACAGTTTAAGCTTTTAAATGAAATCAGTCACACACTTCAATATGGTATCAGAAGCAGACAGAAAACCTGAGATCGAATCTCACTGCTACCCATATAAAAAGAGAAGTTCCATATGCTTGACTCATGAAAGAAAATCAGACCCCCAAATTTATTAAGCAACTTGTACTGATATTTGTAGGTGGTGGAGAAGTCTTGGTTTAGCTGAAGATTTGAAGCTTTTGAGAGACCAACCATTAAAATGGTATACTTGGCCAATGGCAGTCCTTACTGATCCAAAAATGTCACAACAAAGAATTGAGCTAGCAAAATGCATTTCTTTTGTTTATGTCATTGATGACATTTTTGATGTTTATGGGACTATGGAAGAACTAACCCTCTTCACTCAAGCTGTCAAAAGGTATTTTATTTGACCTTTACATTTGCTTCTTTTAGATGAAAATTATATATTTATAT
>NW_026028195.1:40786-60667 GCF_019186545.1 Solanum stenotomum | reverse complement strand
TTTATTTGTAAAAGTATACAAAATTGTTGCACTTTTTGAAAAATTAATTGTAGGTGTAAAATGAAATTTTAATATTATGCACAATAGAAAAATTATGATTAATAGGAATATTTTAAACATACCAACCTCCGGATGTCGCTTTTATTAAAAGTAATTAGATATAATAAAAAATACCGACCTAATGAGGTCGGTATCACATTAAATTTTAAGATAAATAAAAAGTAATCATGTTAATTAAATAATATTGACATCGGGAGGTCGGTATTTTATATTAAATTATTTTTTAACTTATATAAAACCGTCATTCGGAGGATGATTTATTTAAAGTTAATTGAAAATATTAATTTATTACATACTATTTAATTTATAGACATCTGGAAGTCGGTATTATAATTTTTTTTGTTTTTTATTCTACACAAAACCATTCTCCGAAAGACGATTTAAATAAAATTAAATCAAAATATTTCTCAATTTTGTTTTTTATATGGAGAAATGGGGAAAATCGCGTCTGCTAGTGCAGATATTTTTTAAAAAGCGATGGACAATGTCTCTATGTCCGTCGCTTTTTTAAAAAAATGTTTGACCAACATTTTGACCAAAAAGCGACAGACTAAGAGACATTTTCCGTCGCTTTCTTAAAATATTTGACCAGATATTTTGACCAAGAAGCGACGGACATAAAGATGTTGTCCGTCGCTAATTTAAAAAATAATTAAAAAATTAAAATTAATAAAAAGCGATGGACGGCGTGACTTTTTTTAAATTAATAAATAATTATTTTTAATAAAAAGCGACGGACTGCGTCACTATCTATATAAAATAATTAATTAGCAAAAATATGCGAAAAAAAGCGACGGACTAAGCGATGCCATCTGTCGCTTTTAAAAAAAAATTAAAAAAAATAATTAAAAAGCGACGGACTAAGAGACGCTGTCCGTCGCTTTTTAAAAATGTTTGACTAGATATTTTGACCAAAGAGCGACGGACTAAGAGATGTCATCCGTCGTTTTTTTAAAAAACTAATTAATAAAATAAAATAAATTAAAACGACGGACAACGTGGTTATTGTTTAATTTATAAATAATTATTTTTAATAAAAAGTGGCGGACGACGTCTCTATATATATTAAATAAATTATTATTAATTATATATATTTATATATTTAGCTCAAAAATCCGTAAAAAAAGCGACGGACTTAGAGATGTAGTCCGTCGCTTTTTGTAAAATAGTTTTAAAAATAATTATTTTAATTAAAAAGCGACGGACGACATCTCTTAGTCCGTCGCTTTTTCTTCCGTCATTTTTTAGCAGTTTTTTAGTAGTGTAACTCAACTCAGAAGTACTCAAAGATAAGATATTCAACTTAGAGTTTAGATACTCAGCTCAAAGATATGATACTCGACTCTGGATACTCAACTCAATATAAGCAACAATACACATGCAATATATTGAAAGCTTTTAAAACAGTAGAAATCAACTCAGTGTATTGAAGAATACAATAACAACTCAATTTATATATAATAAAATATAATATAACTTTGTGGGAGTTTCTCTAACCGACAACCACCACTATAAGCCTAAGTGGTGATACATCGTCTTGCCCATGCTGTCAGAACTGTCCTATACTTTGTCGTCATATAGGACGCCTTAACTAAGTGGATCCTTAGTCTATGCTAAAAAGCACTAAGGAGTCATCTAAAAAGTATGATCCTTTCTACCCATAATGGCTACATGGTTTATGGAGACATGAGTCTGAACTCAAACTCGTCCCCATATTGGTGCTCAATACTACTCCCAAAATACTCAACTCATATATTTTTAAAATTTAACTTTTTCTTTGATTTGAGATAATTACTCAAAAAAATTTCTCATAAAAGAGATGGTACTCAAACTGCTCAAAACTTTTTTGGAAATCTCAGTTTCCTCTCATCTTAAATGTGAAAACATTTACTCTTGGGAATACTTAGTTCCCATATATAATTTTAAAGAAAATGAACTTTACTTATACTCTTTACTCAACTCAAAGATTAAGTCTTAAAACAAAGTTAAAACGTTTGTAAAAGACTTCTTAAAATATGGTTCATGTCGAATTATGGACGTGAACGACTCAATGCAAGGTTTTCAATAACCATAGGTAGAACTCAATACTTGGAACTCAAGAACTTCAATGATACTACTCATTTCAAGAATGCTCACCTCAGAGGGTTCATGTGAAATTATGGGCATGAACAATTCAACTCAAGTACTTCATGGGTAACATGTAATAGTCTCATGATTAGAAATATAATCTCAAAGGGGATTAGGAACTCAATACTCAAAACTTAGAACTTGAAGATATTACTACTCTCAAAGGTACTCAACTGATGGAGTTCATGCGGAATTTATAGGCATGAACGACTTGACTCAAGGGTCAAAATATCAATAAGGAACTTATGTATACGACTCTTCTCATTCTCGTACTTACGTACTCAAAACTTAACTCAAATCGACAATGGATCTCAAGGATTCACAATTGAACTCAAAGGCTTCCTTGAACTCTACTTTTAACTCTCTCTTGAATGTGAATTAGGAATTCAAGAGTTATAGTTCCTGATATGAAAGATATCGTAATGACAAAATAGACTCATGAATATATTCTCCTCACTCTCATACTCACTTGCTCGAGTCTTGAAACAAGCTACTAGAAGTTGTAGAAGACTCCTCAAAAAAACTCAAAGGGACATTCTCAAAATGTTCGAAAGAACTCTCAAGACTTGACTTTTCACTCTACCTTGAATTTGAATTATGGATTCAAGGGTTATGCTTTGGAATGTAGGACCTCTCGATGATTTAGGAGGCTTAAGATAGTTGATCACAAGAACGGGCGAAGACCCAAATTAAAGAACATTGGCGCGATGCGGAGATGGAATTTAATTGTTGGTCGCTAAAATACTTTTGAGGCAGAGGACTCTGTATCCTCTCCACGTCGCGGAGAGGGGGTGATCGACTGGATGCTAAAAACTAAAGCGCCTCTGCGACGCAGACCTAGGTGCAATTATCTGCTCGATCTTTTCTTCCTCTCCCAAACTCGACTCAACTCGCACCCAAAGTAGTTTTATCGACCAAGTTCACAAAAATTCACAAACCCAGAACGATTTCAATAAAACCAATATAAAATCTATCAAGGAATTCAACTCGTTTGCAAAACTCATACCTCAAGAACTCAAAGACATTCAATAATGGCTAAAACTCAAGAACTTCTCAAGAACTTAATAATTCAATCTAAAAAACTCATTCAAGTATAGAATTAAACACGATTGGTGTGAGGGCGAACAAACCCAACACTATGAAAGCTTACATACCTGAAAAAACCATCTTCTTGAAGCAACTTGAAGGAAATTCTTGAAAGATGAACCCTAGCCTTAGCGTTTCTTGAATTCCGCGAGCGTTAGAATTTTTGGAGTGGATGAGAAGGTTTGATTTAAGAAAACTGATTTTCTACTCATTTAGGGCAATTTAGATGACCTCCAAAGGGTTTTTAGGACTAAAATACCCCTAAAAAAATAAATAAAATGAGCTGGGAGTCGAAATGATTTTTCACTAGGCAGTGAGGTCCGTATTGGCTCCGTAACGCGGAGCCATTGCGGAGCTGCTTCCAGGTTTGTGTGTCGTTAGTAAATCAGTCATAACTTTTCACTCAGAGCTCGAAATTTAGCAAACTCGATGGCGTTGGAAAGAGGACTCGAAGGGATTTAATTATCCATCTTGTAGCTCACCTAACGCATCCTATACTAGGAGTTATAGTTGTTTGAAGTTGACCTAAAACTTAAGAAAAACTTAGGAATGACTTGATTGCTTTTCTCTTTGGTTCCTCTTGGACCTTAAGGTGCTACATCTAGTGACCTTAACACTTAAGAAAATAACTGTCGCACCTAACGATGCTTTGGACCGAAGGGCCGTGGTTTGACCAACGGTCCGTCTTACACATCCGTCGTTCCGTGTCAGATACTAGACTTTTAGGGTCATGATCCATGGATCTTGGACCCAATGACGGTCCGTTGGTCCAGGCAGTGGTTCGTGGTCCTTGAGCCTGTTTGGGTAGCAATCCACGATTGTGGTTGGCCTCCGTCGAATGGCACCAGAAACTTCTAAAATCTGAGATTTTTGCCCTTTCTTGAATCTGAGGTGTTACATACTGAAACTAGTAGTATTGAAGAAAGGTCCCATTATAGGCACTGAGACCAACCTAATAGATTAGGCCTAATGGTCATGCGAATGAATATTGCGGGCAACAGTAAGACTACTCTTCCCAATATTAAGAATGTAAAAAGATTTCTGAAACTTGTGAAAGAATCCTCTCAAACTGCTAATAAGTCCCTTGCTGGGACACTAATGGGAACTTTGACCTCCAGGAAGTTTGATGGTTCTCATACCATGGATGAGCATGTTATTGAAATGACAAACATAGCAATAAGACTTAAGTCTTTGAGAATGGAAGTGGAACAAAATTTCCTTGTATAATTCATCATCAACTCATTAGTGTCTGAGAATGGTCCTTTCTTAATGAACTACAATACCATAAAATATAAATGGAACGTGTATAAATTGCACTGAATGTTGGTTCAGGAGGATATAAGGTTGAAGAATCAAGGAACTCATTCCATCAACTTTGTAAGTCATCAAAGAGATAAAAAGCAAGGAAAGAAGCATGATAAGGGAAAGCAAAAGAAACACAATGTTAGCAAGTCTTCATCTCAAGTACGTAAGAAGGAATATAAGGATGATAAGTGTCGTTTCTATGGAAAATCCAGACACTTTGAGAAATATTGCTTGAAATGTAAGGCATAGTTCAGAAGAAAGGTAAGCCTTAAGCTATTACATGTCTTGAATCAAATTTAACTAAAATTCCTTATAATAATTGGTGGATTGACTCTGGTTGTACTGTTCATATTTCTAATATTGCACATATTCCTTACAACATAGATCATAATGCATAACAAAAGATTTGGGTTTATGGGGAACAGAGTGAAGGATCCAGTTGAAGCTATTGGACTTATCGTTTAATCCTCGATATTGAGCGTCACATAGATTTACTTGAAACTTATTATGTGCCTTCTCTTTCGAGAAATTTAGTTTTTTTTGTCTATATTGGATAAGACCGGATACTCTTTTAATTTTGGTAGTGGGTGTTTTAGTTGCTTAAGCATAATCATCTCACTGGTACTTGAACTCTTTCTGATAGTTCATACAAATTATATCTTGATAATCCATTTGATGAAACACTGTTAACTCTGCATCAAATATTGGAATTAAATGATGTATTGTGAATGAACAGTGTGCTTACTTGTGGAATAAACATTTAGGTCACATATCCAAAGAAAGACTATAAAGATAAGTTAAGAATAAAATTCTTCTAGATTTGGGTTTTACAGACCTTAACATATGTGTGAATTGTATTAAAGGAAAACAAACAAAACATACAAAGAAAAGAGCCACAAGAAACACACAACTTCTTGAAATTATGCACACTGATATATGTGGTCCTTTTGATATCACTTCTTTCACTAAGGAAACATATTTTATCACATTTATTGATAAGTTTTTACATTATGGTTATGATTATTTGTTGCATGAAAAATCTCAAGCAATAAATGCTTTATAAGTATTTCACAACAAAATGGTGCGGCTAAAAGGCGTAATGGCACATTAATGGATATGGTTAGGAGTATGTTGAGTAATTCAACTTTGCCTCTTTCATTGTGGGTGTATGCTTTAAGGACTGTCATTTACTTGTTAAATAGGGTTCCTAGTAATGCAGTTTCAAGGAAAACTTTTGAACTGGGACTGGTAGAAAATCTAGTTTAAGGCACCTTTATGTTTGGGGTTGTCTGACAGAAGTTAGAATTTATAACCCAGGAGAAAAGAAACTAGATTCAAGAACAGTCAGCAGATTCTTCATTGGTTATCTAGAAAAATCAAAGGGGTATAGATTTTACTATCCTAATCAGTAATCATGGTACGAGAACAGTTGAAACTGAAAATGCTAGATTTATTGAGAATGACGAAGTTAATGAGAGGGAATAACCACATAATATGGAAATTAAAGAAGTTAGGGTACAAATTCTTCTACCCTGCACTTCTTCTAAAATTGTTGTTCCTAAAATTGTCGCACTACCTTATACTCAACAAGAACAACCAATTAGAGCTCATGTTAATGACAATGAAGACATAACTGATGTATCTAAAGTAGATAAACCATAAGAAGTTGCATTAAGAAAATCTCAAAGATAAAAGAGATTTTTTGTTTCTAATGATTATTTGGAATATCTACACGAGTTAGAAATTGATAAAAATCCCGTTTCATTTTCATAAGTCATTGAAAATAAAAATTCTGACAAATGGATAAAATCTATGAAAAGTTGAAATCAATGGAACATAATGAAGTTTGGCACCTTATTCAATTGCCTGAAGGTTGCGAAAGAGTTGGGTGTAAATGGGTCTTCAAGACCAAACACAACTCAACTGGCAACATTGAGCGTCACCATGCTGGACTTGTTGCCCAAGGTTTCACTCAGAAAGATTGAATCGACTCTAAGGAAACAATTTCACTCGTTTCTAGAAAAGTCACTCAGTATTATAATGACTTTAGTAGCTTATTACGACTTAGAGCTACATCAAATAGATGTGAAAAATAACCTTTCTGAATGGGAATTTAGAGGAGGAAGTTTCTATGAATCTGATTGTGAGGTTACCTATCAAAGGAAAAAGAACGCATGGCGTGTAAACCTACGAAGTCATTGTACGTACTTAAACGAGCTTTCCGACAATGGTATCTTAAGCTTAATGAAACTATTGTCATCTTTGGATTTAAAGAAAACAATATTGCATCGATATATATATTTGAAGATTAGTGGGAGTAAGTTTATTATGTTAGTTTTGTCTGTTGATGTCATCTTGCTTGCTACTAATGATCTTGGTTTGTTTCACGATATCAAGAAATATCTCTCTAACAACTTTGAAATGAAAAGATACGGAAGAGGCATCCTATGTGATTGACATAGAAATATTTGAGATAGATCAGAAGCATTATTGGGGTTTTCTCAGAAAGCCTTTATTAATAAAGTGTTTGAGAGATTTACAATGGAAAAATGTTCATCAAGTCCTATTGCAATTTAGAAAGGAGATAAATTTAGTCTCAATCAATGTCCAAAGAATGAATTGGAACGTAAGCACATGAAATATATTCCTTATGCATCAATAGTTGGGAGCCTAATGTATGCTAGACATGTAGGAGACAAACATAAGTTTTGTTATTGGAATGTTGGGCCGTTATCAAATCAATTCAGGAATAGACAACTGAAAGGCAGCAAAGAAAGTGTTGTGATACTTATAAGGAATGACATATCATATGCTCACTTATAGAAGATTTGATCATCTTGATGTAGTTGCATATTCAGATTCATATTATGCTGGTAGTGTGGATACAAAAAAAAATCCATAATTTGATATTTGTCTTTGTTAGCTAGAGGATAAATATAATGAAGAGTGCGAAATAGTTTGCTATAGTTGTATCCACTATGTAATCTGAGTTTGTTGTATGCTTTGAGGCCACAATTCAGGCTAATTTGGTGGTAAAATTTATTTCAGGACTTGGACTACTCAAGAGTATTTCCAAGTTGTTGAAACTTTATTGTGATAATAGTATAGTAGTCTTCTTCTCTAAATTCAAAGGGTGCCAGACAAATGAAATTGAAATACTTTTTGGTTAAAGAAGAAGTTCAGAATCACAAAGTGACAATTGAATATATTAGCATCAAGCTTATGATTGCCGATCATTTGACGAAAGGATTACCGCCCAAAACATTTGTTGAACATGTTGAGAGGATGGGCACATAATAGGAACTATATAGAGTTCCTCTTATTTTTTTAACAACGCATTTCACAAATTATTGAGAAATGTATTAGAGGTTTCACAGTTTGAAAAGTATCTATCGTGAATTGCATCCTAGTAATCACTTATGTGTGATATATATATATAGAAATAATATAAACACTCCGAGGTACTTATCAATTAACTCGAAAAATTAAAAGGCAGATCATTCATGACTCATACATAGTGCTTTAAATTTCAACTAAAGAACCAAATACAAAGTAATTTATTGTCGTTCTATGTAATATTTGAAGAAGGAGAAGAAAGTCATCAACCTAATTATTGTGATGAACGTTTTTACATTTTTGTGCATTAATTTCGAATAATTAGTTTGGTTTCTGATTGGGTGAAAGAGTCCATCAACTTTTCAAGGACATTTTGATGGGGTTAAATCCCAATAGTTTAGGAGCTAATTGCTTAGATTTTATGAGTCATACTAGATTTTGGTGCATCTAGATACGTTCAGATACATATATCTCAAGCTATGAGGTCAATATTAGGTGTAATTCTATCCAAGTGGATTCACATGTATTTGTAACACATAGGAAAATCTCGTTCACCTCCCTCGCTTCTCTCCCATCTCGCTTGCAACTATGCTATGTATCTGTTTACATGAGAATCACACCAAATACATGTATGGAGTATGTGTGATTCACATGTATCTGGCATGCATGACTATCTCGCTTGTCTTCCTCCCAATCTTGCTCTCCTCTCTCCCTATTGATACTTTTGAAACAAGTTTTACAAAATGTGAAAATACAAAAGTACAATAAAAAATTGTTTGATGAGAACTTCAAGTGCAACTGATTTCTTACAAATACTTAACTTTTTTTCCCAAGCAAAACTCATGTTTAAACACGATCTAACTTATACTTATTGAACTTCAATTTGCAGTATTCTTTTCTTCTCCAACTTTAACCAAATATATTGTCTAAATACCTCAAGATGTGGGGGATAAACTAATTGACTACATTTACTTTTGCGCAACATTTAATATCACTAATTTCTTGATGATTGATCAACTATATGGGTAAAATCGGGCTTGGCCAGATGGTCGAGTAACGTGGCAACATGTGACAAGTATGATTGATTACAATAATCACGTTAAGAAGCATTGAGCAGCACTTCTAGAATAAGATCAGTCAATTCGATCCGATCGGAGAAGATTTCAGAGTCTACATCACAGGGACCACATATCCCGAACAAGGCCAGTCTAGTTTCGAGGACAACTTTTCATTTCTTTGTTCTTTGATTACCATAAAGTTCTTTGTTCTTCAAATTTGTGTCTCCGGGATTATAACTTTTAGTGCTCTTATATTACTCCTTATGTCCCTAATTACTTCTCCATTTTTGAATTGACAGACCTATTAAGAAAATAATTATTGATATAATGAGTTTATCATTCTATCCCTATTAATTATAAAGTGGATGAATTAAAAATTTAAGATTTTCAAAAAGTTCTACATTTTCCAAAGTAATTAATTAAAGGTATAATAGGTCGGGGGTGCGGAATTGGTAGTTGAGGAATTCATATTTTTGGTAGTGTGGTAGGTAGTGTGGTAGGTAGTGTGGTAAGTGTACCATTTTTGGTAGGTGAGGAATTCATTTTATGTTTGGCTAAATATTTTATTATAATATTCTTTTGCTAAGTGTCTTAATCTTGATATTTCTTTAATATTATTTATGATATATTCTAGATATAACATATCTTGGGTTCTTAGATATATATATAAATTTTCCTCAATTAATTCTTCTAATAGTTTTATATCTTCCATAGATTCTGTCTAATATTGCAAATATTCATAGTTCATTTTAATCTGAATTTATTTCTAAATCATACCATTCTATTCTTTCGAGGTCTAAATCATGTAGATCTATTTCATAACATTGTTGATTTAATATATCATTTGATTCGTTATCATTAAATATTTTTTTCCATATTATTCTTCTTAATTCAATTATTTCTATACCTTTAAGTATATATAAGATTAAAGTTTCATAGTTCTTTATCATTTCATCATGCATGTATGTAGTCATGTTCTTTATCATGCAGGTTTTTATTTTCAATTATTCCTTCCTATCATATTCATAATTGATTAAATTCATATTAGATTATTATGAACTAGATTATCTGTTTATCATGATCTCCTGTCACTACTAGCATAGTACTTTAGCGGATACTTCCTTCTTATCAGCACCTCAACTTTGTTTACTTCCCTAAACGGCTTTCCTCGCCTACTGGTTTCAACATTAGGATGGCATAGTATAGAAGTTCTCTCCTTGTTTCCAGTGTGCTAATAAACTAGAAATCATGATTCAAATAATTCTAATACATAATAACTAACACAAATTTATTCAATCATATATATGATATTCAGGAATATATGAAATTAGTTCTGCATATTTTTTGAACAATATACCTTTGCCTTTTGCTTATCCATGATATCTGAAGTTTGTTCCATTATCTATTAAATATGAATAGCTTAAGTATTAAATATTGAGAGAGTGTTTATGAAAGTGCTTCGTTTATTTCAGTCTGTTCTTTATGTTATATGTACATTCCTTTATATAGAAAGGAAATCCTATCTACTGCACTTTCAAATTTTATCTCTACAGTAATGCATAATAATGCATTACTTTACAATAATGCACAATAATGTGCTACTTACACCTACCATACCTACTACTTACACGCGCCCATACTCTTTTAATTTGTCCATACCATATGACTTTTTAACACTACCATAATTTACACTACACAATAATGCACACTCTACTTTACACTTGTCTTCTTACAATAAGACACAATAAGACTAATAATATTTACATGGTACTTTTTTATATTATTTGCTTTTGGCCATATCTATTCTTTGCCTTATCTTTTTATTTTTGTCTTCTTCTTCTTGTCTTCTTCTTCTTATCTTCTTTCGCCTCTATCTTATTTGATCATTCCAGCTGGACATCGGGAATCACATTATCTTCTCCATTACATTTTGTACATATATGGTCAGGATATTTATGTCCAGTTAGCTTACAATATCTGGTTAATAATTCTGACGAAATAAATCATGTCTTGAGTGCTCTTGTCGTAGGTCTTTCTTCTGGTTTTAATAATGATAAAATCCATCGATGGACTTCATCCATATCTGCTTTCCTTAGTTCTCTTGAATTAGAATATATCATTAACTGGTCTCTAGAGTAGTAACTTCATATAGCATTTTCGGTTAAATAATTGTTTGCTAACTCTTGTATAATAGTTGATATACCAATTATTCTTTTATTGGCATAAAAACTTGGTATCTCTATTTTTTGTATTTCTTCTTGTTGTCCGATATCATCAAGTATAATCATATATTTGGTTAATTCTATCTTAATAACTTGAATTGGAGGTTTTATCTCCTCGTATAATATTTCCGCTGGTGTTGTATAAAACTTTATATAAAATAAATTTACTTTGGTAATTCTTTTATATGTGACGAACGCTTTGTGTAATTCTGGTATTCCACTTATCTCTTCTCCATCGTATGTATATACGGTATTTAATAGTCCATAATTGTAACATGTTCTTACTAAATTGGCGTTAGTTTTTGGTTGTGCAATTAACTTGTTATAACCTTGTAATTTTTGGGTTAGGTAGTCTTGATTTAATTCTTTGGTTGTAGTGGATCTAGGATTACGGTTTAAACAGGTTTGGATTTCGTATATATTTTCAATATAGGTTCTCGTAACATAGTTATACAATTTTTTTCTCGTTTTGTAGGCTATCTGCATAGGTTGAGGTTTGGGGTTCCATAGCCAATGTGTTTTTTGGTGTTCTCGGAGTAAATGATCTTTCAAATAGTTGGTTCAAGTTTGTATTCTTATGTTGTTTTTCACTAACTTGTTTGCTCGTACCTGCAGTTGTATTTAAACAAACACTATGGGTTTTAAGGTGTTTCCCAACGTCACCTCTTAGGTCTGGATTTTTAAAGTCTTTCGATCGACTTAGCTCCGCATTTTTACAGTCATGCTGCTGACTTCGTATTTGTTGTAGCTCTTTGTCAATATTTTCTACTTTTGTGCAAAGTAGGTTCATAGCTTTGAGTATTTCTTTTATAGTATTTTCTTTTTTAGTCTGTGTAGCTTTGTTTTGATAAGTTATCTGTAATAACATTCTTGTCAGTTTTTATCACTTCAATAGAAAATGTAAAATTTAATATATTTAATATATTTAATATCAATCTTCTCATTTCTTTAGTAGTTACCGAATCTTGTATTTTTCTTGTTAGCCACCATTTTCCTTGTGTATTATCGGTCCTTATAATAAATTTGTTATATACAATAGATGGTTCAAAAGATAGTAAACATTTATATACTGAATATAACTATTTCCTATTTATTTCCCATCTTATTTTTGTATTAGTAAATGTTCCTGAATAATATAATATCTACAATGATGTTCTATTTTTTCTTTATCATACTTATATTTTAAGACTCCGCCATAACTTTTTTCACTGGCGTCTGATTCTACTATTTAAGTAATTTTTTTGTTTTCATCCGAAAAATATAGTTTATGTAGGTTCTTACATAATAGTTTTATTTTTTGTATTTGTATTTGGTCTTTTTTATCAAACTGGTATTCTACATCTTTCTTTAATTTTTGTTGTAATAGTTTTAAGTTCTCTGCTAATTTTGGTATGTATTCTCTTACTTGATTTACTAGTCCTAGAAATGATTGTAATTTCTTTTATGTATCTAGTTGTTCATTTGAGTTAATTATTTTTTGTACTATGTGTGTTTGCATTTTTATTCCATTTTTATCTATTTGTATTCCTAGAAATTCTATCTGCTTTTTCACTATGTCTGCTTTCTTTTTACTTAAACTTATGCCTGAATATTCTATAATATGTATAAATTTTTCTAATAATCTTATATGTTCATCTTGTGTTTTGGAATACAGTAATATATCATCAATATATACTACACAATTTTCTAGTTGTTTAAAATAGTTATCCATAAAGTGTTGATATCTACCTGGTGCATTTTTATATCCAAATGGTAATACATTTCATTTATAAAATCCTTGTGGTACTGTGAATGCTGTAAGTTTTTTAGATTCCTCTTCTAACTTTAAGTGGTAAAATCCTGATTTGCAGTCAAATTTACTAAAGTAATTATATCCTTGTATTTGTCTTATTTTTAATATTTTATTTGATATTGGGTAGTTATATGTTTTAGTTTTTGCATTTAAATTTCTATAATCAATAACCATTCTACTTTTTCCTCTTTTTTGTTCACTATGTTTATTTACTATAAATGTTGGGCTTGTATGCTTGATATTGCTTTCTTGTATGTACCCTTTTTCTAGTAATTCACTTCTATGTATCTTAAATTCTGTTCAATCATTAAAATTATATTTTAATGATTTTTAGGTTATTATACTATTATTATCAATTAGCTCAATTTTTTTTTTTTATGTTTTTCCCATCCTTGTAAAGGATCTTCACTATATAATAATTCTAACTTATCTTAGATTATTTTTACTTTATCTATAGAGAATATAATTAATTCTGTCTTAGAGTCTTCTTCTTTTATATTTTCTAATTTTTGTGTAATTTTTTCACTTCCTTTTATCCATTCTGTTGTTTTTCATTTTTTGTTATTTACTCTTTTTGCTCCTATTTTTTGTTTACACGGTGTTGTGAACCACCAGTGTGTTTTTGTCATTATATGTGGGTATAATTTTTTCTAATAATGGCATTCCTAATAGCATATCTTTTGTGGTCAATTCAAAGTTATATATTTCTTCTATAGTTAATATCTTATCCCATATTTGTATTTTTATATTTTTTGTCTTATATGTAATCATGCTTCCTTCATTATTAAATCATGTTACTACTATCGGCATTTTTAATTTTTCCCATTTATCTTCTGGTAAGCAATTGTATTTACATACATTAGCTTCTGCTCCTGTGTCTATCATTGGTGTATAATATTTGTTGTAATATCCTTCTATTATTATCTTTGCAAGTACATATATTTTCATGTTTTTATCATAGGGAAGTTCTTTTTATTATTATCTTCTTATTATTATAATTTATTGTTAACTGTTTATCTTCTAAATTATATGGTTTTACTTGTTCTAACCATTTTATTCCTAAAGTGATATTTTTATCTCCTTGATATACTTTAAACTTTATTATTATTGGTACTCCTCCAATGATTATTTCCTTTTTCGTAGTTTCTTCGGTATATATTAATGCCTTTGGTAGTTCAGGGCATGATTGTTCAGTAGTAATTATTTCATCTTCTATTACTAGTTCTCTTGTAATATAGTTTTTTTTTTGTCCTGTATTTATTAATATTAGATATTTTCGTTGTTCCATTACTCCCGTTATGTAGTAATGATATGGTTCTATTTCGTCTTCTATTGATCTTTGTGGAGTTTTATTTATTCTTCTTGAGGTACTCATTTTTTATGATATTTGAGGTATTTCATAGTTTATTCTTTTTGATGTACTTAGTCTTTCTTTTACTATTTCTAAATCTTCTCCTATATCAATCTCATTATAACTATAATCATTATTATTTATGACTGTAACTATCCTTTCAAAAGGATCTTCTATTTTTATTTTTTTTATTTTATTTTTTGCTGTTATTTTATGTTTTGTTGTTAAAAACATATAAGTTTTTACATCTAGCCGTAAATATTTTACTTCACGGGGCTAGTTCTATTCCTGACATTTTCCAATATAATACTAGTGATTTATCTATATTCATGTCATTTATTGCTACTGAGTAGTTAGCACTTATTATGAATTTAAATTTTTGGTATATAAGGTTACCTTTTACTGCACTTATTATACTTTTTCCTATGGGTTGTATAATTCTATCATCCGCTAAGTATATTTCTATGGATGTATCTATTCCTTCTCTAAAACATGCTTTTATTAGTATTTATGTTCCTCCTAAATGTACATATTTAATTGGATTTTAGCCTTAATATCTTGTATTTCTTTATTTATTATTCGTTTGTTTATTATTGGTATTTTAGTCTTTCCTTTGGTGTATTTGCAATCTATGATATGTTCTCTTTGACTTACTACATAATATTCTTCTTTTTGTCGTTTAAACCAATTTCTCATTGTTGGTATTTCGAATATTTTTTCTACGCTCAGGTCTAATTCTTTTCCTTTTATTTGTTCAAATATGTTATTATCAAATATTATTTTTTGTTCTGCCGATTCTTCATCTTGATATTTTTCTTTCGTTATTATTTGTATTTATGTTTCAGTCATTGATATAGTATTCATTATCTGATTCTATTACTGAATTATTTTTCATTTCGTCTGTTTTGTTTTCTGATAATTCATATATACTATCGTCACTTTCTAATTCATAATCTACGTACTCTATCTGCGTATATTTTTCATCGTCTATTATTATTTCTGATATTTGTTTTTTCTTTGGATTTTTAGGTAATTTACAATCTCTAGCTATATGTACTAATTTTCCACAATTATAACAAGTACATTCCGTTAGTTTTCTTTTTGGTCTATATGGTTTTTTGGTTTTGTAGTTTTTTACATAGTATCTTCTTCTTGGTTTTTTATATTTATATTTTGAGCTATATTTTTTGTTATATCTCTTTTTATAGTATTTGTCCGTACAACCAAATTGGGGTGCCATTTTATTTTTGCAACATGCTAAGTTTTTTACGAGTATTTTTTCTATTTTTATTTCTTTTTTATGTCTTTCACATAGTTCTATAAATCATCGTTGTAAGAATTTTATTCTAGCTCCTAAGGTATCTTTAATCCTGCTTCATTCCAGCGTTTTATTACTTTTGAATTAAAAGGTTCCGGTAATTTTGTAAAATATAATTTTCTTATTTCTTTCCTTTCGTCTATGTTATATGTTCCTTTATAATAATATTCTCTAAATGCACATGTATATTCATCTATATAACACATGTTACATATTGCTAATTTTGTCATTAGATTCCGGTTTATGATTTTTTCTTTATTTTGTTCTTCTACTTCTGTTGTCATACTACTAAATTCGTTTCTGTAGCTATTTCGTATTTATATAATATTTCCATAGTTGTAGTAGCTATTTCACCATCAAATTTTTTATTACTTCTTAGAGTTTGTAAACTTTTATCTGATAAATTTTGTAGCCATAATTTTACTGTTCCTATAAGTGTTCTTTCTATATATCCTGGTGTTTCTGTCATTACTATTTTGTTATCTATTAATTGTTTTGATATATATTCCATCCATAATTGGATTGTTTTATTTATATATGCTACACAGTCTAAATCTAAAAAATTATGCTATTCAGTTATTGGTTTAGGTGTCCATTTTTTATTCAATCTTTTATCCCATATAACTTTTTTTTATCATATTGTTCATAGTTTGTATTATAATATTTTAAATTTTTTGGGTTTTTTATTCCTGATGTACTAGGTTTTTCATCCATGTCTGTGTCTCCTGCATTTACTTCTAAATTCTTTGTATTATCTATATTTGTTAAAAGTTCCGTTTATGTTTCGCTTGTTTTCGAATGTTGTTCATCTAGATCATCGTCATTTATTTCATCAATTCTTATTTCAGGTAGATTATCTTGGTTATTTTCTTCTTTTCCTTCTAATTCATCTTCTAATTGCAATTTTTCTTTAAATTTAATTATCTCATTTGCTAATTTTGTTTTTTGTTCTTTTTCTTTTTGTTTCATTTCATACATTTTTTTTAACATTGCCAGCTTTTTTTCTAGTTCTATTATTTTATTATTTTTTACTTCTTCTAATTGTTGTACTTCCTTTTTTGCTTGTTGTTTTATTTTTTCAATCTCCATTTTCTATCTATTTTTTCATTTTCTTTTGTTATTCTTATCATAACAGTTAAACTATCATCTAGTTTTACTGTTTCTTTTTCTAACATTAAACTTATATTGTCACCTATTTTTTTGTATCTTCTTCCTAGATTAGAAAATATTATCTTTATTTTTAATCCGTCATAGTTTTCATATATTTTTTCGTCTATGGCATATTCTTCCTTATTCATTTATAGATTGTGTTGAAGTTTATATTCTAAACTTTCTATCTGTATTTGTAGATATAAAATAGTTTTCCTTTGTACTACTATAGATTTTTAACAAGTTCCTGCGAATATATTATTGTTAAGTCTATTTTGCCTATGTGTTAATTCTTGTCTTTTTGCTATAACTATTTCAGTAAGTTTTTGTCTATATTCGTTATTCTCGCTATTCATTGTATTTTTCAATATTGAATATACTTATATTCTATTTTAGATATATTATCTATTAATTGATCTAATTTGTCGTTATCAGTTTTTGTGATATTGATTTGTTTATATTCCGGATATAATTTGTTTAATTTTTTTCTTATTTTTCTTAATTTTCTACTAGTAGATTTCTTCTTATATTTCTTTTCATCCATAGCTCTGATACAATTTTTCATGATATTGAGTTGTTTATATTCTTTCTTGATTTGTCAAAATGGACAAGTAATTAGGGACAAGTATAAAAGAAAAAAGAGATAAGTGTCAAAAACACACCTAAATTATCCCATTTTTTTTAGTTTCATATCTAAACTATTGAGAGTGTAAGTTTAATACCTAAATTATCACTTTTTAGTTTGAGAAACACACCTCAGTGGTGTGTGTAATACACTCATTTTTATTTGAAAAAATCTTGACAAATGGCATTCCACATGGATAAAATATTTTACCTTGACAAAAATTAAATAATAAACTATTAATATTAATTAAAAATTAAAGATTAAAGGATAAATTACCTATATACACACCTTTTGTTTCCATAATTTCTATTATTCCCTATTAGTTCTAAAATTCTCCAAAATCCCTTATTTTATTCCCAAACCTCCAAACGTTGGATACATTAATTCTAACCCCTCAAAACCAACGGTATCCCTTCCTTATTTCACTCCACAAATATCTCCTTATTTTTAGTCACACAATCTTAGTAGTTATTTTCTCATTCACGTTTGAAATTCAAAATCAGTCTCTTTGTAGATTAAGGATATTTTTAGACAAAAAAAAATAAAAAAGGATATTTATGAATCTTTTACCTGTTTTTAAAAATACTCCAAAATTTATAATTAAATAAATAAGTGAACTTCCAAATTTAGACACTACAACGTAAATTAGAAAAAAATGTTATAGTTATAGTAGTTATTATTTGGTAATAACTCACAAGTTTGATTTTGGTAATGTCGTACCATAAAATGATGTTTTCTTGAGTTACAAAGCTTTTGTCCATCGTTAAAATAAAAATAAAAATTTAGTAATAATATTTGTAAATTTTTCATAATTTGAGTTGGTTATGGACTCTAACAACTAATTCCTCATTGAAACTGATTAGAATTCTTGTATTATTATTTAATCTTCTCATTGTCTTATAATAATATTAGTTTCAATTTTACCAAAGTTTCATACAATCTAATATTTTCCTCTGTTTTCTGGTGTTTTTTTATAATTATATTTCTATGTATCAATCACAAACAATCAGACAACTAACTTATACTTAATATCACATACAAAATATAAATATAATGTGATACATACTCTCATTCTTGAACATTTTGATGCTTTTATAACAAATTAAATGTATAATGTATCATTAATAAAGTATAGTATTTCACAAACACAACAAGATACAAAAAAAGTAATGTATCATGCTAGACATTTGGTCATGATACATTAATTTAAATTAATAGTACATCTATATGATATATAATAATTATCACACAGTAATGTGTCAAACTCTAAGCAAACACTTTACGTGCAAAATTTACCTATTTAATGTATCTAATTAATAGGAACACAATACTTTTCAATTTATACAAGATTCATAAATACTAATGTATCACGATTGATATAGTCAACTCGAAAATACAAATAAAAAATTGAATTAACTACATGTATCTGATAGTTAATCACTACCACACAGTAATGTATCGATCTAAAAGCAAAATCTTATGGACAACCTTTACTTTAATGTGTCAAATAGGATTACAGTACTTAGAACTTCTTCAAACCCCTAACAATGATAATAACAAGACTAACGAAGATACTCATGATACATCTTCTCAAAAAATTTGATAATTTTGAATAAAAAATGAAAGTATCTTCAATGAACTATGAGAAGAATTTTGAATCTCAAAATTTTCAACAATTTTGAATCAAAATTGAAAGAATCTTCGATGAACTTGAAGATTCACAAATAAAATCATTTGTCCAACAACAGTTTCATCAGTTTTGTATCCTTCATAACTCACCTCGCTACTCAAATTCCTGTTTGTCTTAACAAAATCAATATATTCACCTTGTGTCAGCCATTTTGATCGAATATTTTGGATCTATTACGATTTCTAATAGATGAAGGAGATGAAAATCTTGTATCAGCTACTTTGATCAAACACTTTGGATCTGTTACTATTTTTTATAGATAGAGAAGATGAAAATCTTGTATCAGCCACTTTGGTCGAATACTTTGGATCTGATACGATTTCTAATAGATGAAGGAGAAGAAAATCTGGTATCAGCCACTTTGATAGAGTACTTTGGATATGTTATGATTTTTGATAGATGAAGGAGATGAAAATTTGAATTTTCAATTCCTTGAAGTTGTTACAGTTTGAATAGATTGGTATCAATATGTTTAGCGTGATTTTGGGGATTGAAATTAAATTTATGTTTAGGTTCCATATTAAGCGTAACTGACTAGGTTTGTAATGTATCATGGGTGATGTATTCAGATAAATCTTATGTATTCGGATGGATGATTCTTTAAGGGATTTTTGTAAATTAGAAAAGAGTAGGGATAAGATGTATTTTAGATCTTACACTATGAGATTTATGTAAGTTATACAAGATTAAATACTATCCATAAAAAATAAAAAAAAAATAAAAAAAAAAATTTAAATTATTTTTCTTACTCCACTCCACCAC
>NW_026028195.1:36790-40773 GCF_019186545.1 Solanum stenotomum | reverse complement strand
CCCCCCCCCCCCCCCACCACCCCCGATAATCCCCCATCGTTTTTTAAAAAAATAAAAATTCTACCCATTCTATTTAATCCTCCGCTCCTAATTTTTATTTTTATTTACATTTTTCTCATTTTGTGTTAGATATGTACGTACATACACTATTAAAAAACTGCTAAAAAACGACGGACAGACGGCGTCGCTCCACGACACCATTTGCCACGCTGTCCGTCGCTTTTTAATAAAAATAATTATTTTTCAAAAAGCGACGGACGGCATCTCTTAGTCCGTCGCTTTTTTTTTTTTGGATTTTTGTGTGAAATATATATATAATTAATAATTAATTGATTAATTATTTTTTTAAAGGAGCAACAGACAACATCTCTAAGTCCGTCGCTTTTTGGTCAACATGACTGGTAAAACATTTAAGAAAAGCGACGGACAATGTCTCTCAATCCGTCGCTTTTTTGGTCAAAATTTTGGTCAACTATTTTAAAAAAAGCGACGGACAAAGAGACGTTGTCCGTCGCTTTTCTTAAAATATCTTTGACCCAAATCGGGATTTTCTTCTCTCTCTCTTCTCTCTTCTTCTCTCTTCACTCTTATTCTCTCCCTTCTCTCTATCGATCTCCCTCCACCAGATGCCGCCTCCACCTCCACCGCCGCCACCGTCACTGCCCTTGCCCGTTGTTGCCTCTCCTCTTTGTTAAGGTTGGTGTTTAGTTTTAGTTTTTTTTTCAATTCTGGTGATTATAGTTGATTGTTAGTTAGTATATTATTGTTTTAGTTTGTTGGGTTGTGTTATTGTTAATTTGATTTGATTATTGTTAGTTAAGTAGAGAATTGGAGATTTTTTATTTTAGGATTTTCTTTTAAATTGGGCATTTTTAAATTGGGTATTGTAATTAGTGAATGAATTAGGATTTTTTTATTTTAGGGCTAGTTTGAACTTGAGAATATGTAAATTGATTGTGAATTGAGATTTTTTTAACATTTGATTGATATATTGTTAGTTAGTAAAGTGATACTTTGAAGTTAGAAATTAGTAATTGAAGTGTATATGATGAATGTTTGAATGTCATGACTATATAGTGATGAATGTTTGAATGTCATGAATATATATTGATCGATGAGGTTTTTTTTAATTAGAACTTGAATATATAACTAATTGTTGGATTAGAAGTTTATATATAACTAGATATGAACTTGAATTTAGAACTTGAAGTTGAACTTGAACATGGAACTTGAATATAACTAATTAATTCTTTGATTAGAAGTTTATATATAACTAATTTTAGAAATTGGATAGGAATTATTGAATTTAATTAGAACTTGAATTTTTGTAGGATTTTAGAACCTTAATTAGGTTGTGAACTTTAGAAATCTTGAATTATTGTATGATTTTAGAACTTTAGGTTGTGAACTTTAGAAATCTTGAATTATTGTATGATTTTAGAACTTAAAGTTGTGAACTTTAGAGAACTTGAATTTTTGTAGGATTTTAGAACTTTATAAGGTTGTGATCGTTAGAAATCTTGAATTATTGTAGGATTTTAGAACTTTAAGTTGTGAACTTTAGAGAACTTGAATTTTTGTAATATTTTAGAACTTTAGGTTGTGAAACGTTTGAAATCTTGAATTATTGTAGAATATTAGAACTTTAAGTTGTTAATTTTAGAGAACTTGAATTTTTGTAGGATTTTAGAACTTTAAGTTGTGAACTTTAGAGAACTTGAATTATTGTAGGATTTTAGAATTTTAGGTTGTGCACTTTAGAAATCTTGAATTATTATAGGATTTTAGAACTTAAAGTTGTGAACTTTAGAGAACTTGAATTTTTGTAGGATTTTAGACTTTATAAGGTTGTGAGCGTTAGAAATCTTGAATTATTGTAGGATTTTAGAACTTTAAGTTGTAAGCTTTAGAGAACTTGAATTTTTGTAGGATGTTAGAGCTTTAAGTTGTGAACTTTAGAGAACTTGAATTTTTGTAGGATCTTTAGGTTATGAAACGTTAGAAATCTTGAATTATTGTAGAATTTTAGAACTTTAAGTTGTGAATTTTAGAGAACTTGAATCTTTGTAGGATTTTAGAATTTTAAGTTGTGAACTTTAGAGAACTTGAATTATTGTAGGATTTTAGAACTTTAGGTTGTGAACTTTAGAAATCTTGAATTATTGTAGGATTTTAGAACTTAAATTTGTGAACTTTAGAGAACTTGAGTTTTTGTAGGATGTTAGAACTTTATAAGGTTGTGAGTGTTAGAAATCTTGAATTATTGTAGGATTTTAGAACTTTAAGTTGTGAACTTTAGAGAACTTGAATTTTTGTAGGATTTTAGAACTTTACGTTGTGAAACGTTAGTAATCTTGAATTATAGTAGAATATTAGAACTTCAAGTTGTGAATTTTAGAGAACTTGAATTTTTGTAGGATTTTAGAATTTTAAGTTGTGAACTTTAGAGCACTTGAATTTTTGTAGGATTTTAGAGCTTTAGGTTGTGAACTTTAGAAATCTTGAATTATTGTAGGATTTTAGAACTTTAGGTTGTGAACTTTAGAAATCTTGAATTATTGTAGGATTTTAGAACTTTAGGTTGTGAACTTTAGAAATCTTGAATTATTATGGAATTTTAGAACTTTAAGTTGTGAACTTTAGAAATCTTGAATTATTGTAGGATTTTAAACATTAGGTTGTGAACTTTAGGAATCTTGATTTATAGAATTTATGAACTAATTATTAGGTTGAACTTTAGAAATCTTGATAAAATGTAGTCTTTATGAACTATTTGTAATTTTGAAACGAATTTTGAAAGACTTTATAAGTCTTTATATTGTGATTTAGATATTTTTGAATGTTAATTTAAGTTTGTTGTTTTATATTTGGGAAAATGCATAAGTACCCCCCTGTCTATGCCCGAAATCCCTGAGACACACCTAACCTTTACTAAGGTCCTATTACCCCCCGAACTTATTTTTTAATTAATTTCTACCCCTTTTCGGCCTACGTGGCACTATCCTTGAAGAAATTGTCAACACGCGCTGGGCCCACAAGATAGTGCCACGTAGGCCGAAAAGGAGTAGAAAATTATATATAAAATAAGTTTAGGGGGTAATAGGACCTTAGTAAAGGTTAGGTGTGTCTCAGGAATTTTGAGCATAGGTTGGGGGGGTACTTATGCATTTTTCCTTTATATTTTGGGTAGCTTCTTTATAATGTTTTGTGTTTGATTGGGGCTGAATTGAATTGAATTGAGTTGAAGTTTCTGCTGCCAAAAAAATTGCATAAAAAGTGACGGACAGGATGGTTTGTCCGTCGCTTTTCTGAATTGTTTTTTTAAAACCCAGAAAAGCGACATATAGGGTCCTTTAGTCCGTCGCTTTTTTTAATTTTATTTTTTTAAAAACCCCAAAAAGCGACGGACGGGGTCCTTTAGTTCATCGCTTTTCTGAATATTTCAAAATTTTATTTCCATAAAAGCGATGGACGGCATCTCATTGTCCGTCGCTTTTCAAGATTCTAAAAAAATTAAAATTAATTAAAGCGACGGACTTCATCTCTTTTTTAAAATTAAAAAAAAATAAAAAAATAAAAAAAGCAACGGACGGCGTCGCATTCTTCAACAAAAATATATTTTTTAAAAAAACAAAAGCGACGCAGTCCGTCGCTTTTGGAAAAGCATCGAGCCAAAAAGCGATGAGATTGACTGCATCTTTTCCGTTGCTTTGGCCAAAAAAGCGACGCAATCTGTCGCTTTTTCCGTCTCTTTTTGACAGTTTTTTAGTAGTGATATATTTTTAGAAAAATTTTATCCAATGTACCGAATATAACATAAATAAGTAAAAAAAAATAAAAAAATGTCTTGCGGCGGGAAGTAAAAAGTATTTTCGATATGTATATATCTAACACAAAATGAGAAAAAAAATTGGAAGCGGAGGGTTAGGTGGGGTGGGTAGAATTATCTTTTAAAAAACATAAAATAATATCTAAATTAGTAT
>NW_026028195.1:0-36670 GCF_019186545.1 Solanum stenotomum | reverse complement strand
ACGAGGAGGTGATGAAGTGGGGTAAGAAAAATATTTTACATTTTATTTTATAAAAGAAATATTATATTTTTGGGTAATAATTTTTTTATTTTTAATCTTAACTAATACTAATAATTTATTTAATTTTTGTCAAAGTTGAATGTTTTGTCCATGTAGAGTATGATGTGACAATTTTTTAAAATAAAAGAGAGAGTGTATTACACACACCAAGATGAGAGTGGTATACAAGAGAGATGTGTGTTTCTCAAACTAAAAAGTAATAGTTTATGTATGAAACTCACACTCTCAATAGTTTAGGTATAAAACTCAAAAAAAGTATAGTTTAGGTGTGTTTTTGAAACTTATTTCAAGAAAAAATGGACAAGTAATTACGGACAGAGGGAATATGTGTTATCTTACTTTTGATAGAGATTTATTTCGATATAATATGATTACAAGATTAATTCAACTTGTGTGCCCTTAAACCACATCGATAAATTCATCTGCACCATTTTGCGGATAAAAAATGTCTACTCATGTTGTATATAACTTCGTAAAATAAATCTACATCTATCAACAAAATATATCATCATATATCATACTCCCTCCTAGGGGTGTTCATGGTTTGAATAAAAATCAATTCAAACCGAAAAACCAAACCAAACCGATTTAATTTGGGTTTTGGTTTGATTTGATTTTAGATTGATAAGAACCGATAGTCATTGGTTTGGTTATGGTTTTGTTCGAAAAAAATCGAAGAAATAACCGAACCGAACCAACAAGTTATATACATAAATTTTATTACTATACATACATAATATATTATATTCATAAACAATTTTAAAGATTTTACATATATTTCATCAAAATTTATTTATAATTTACTTATGAAAGAAAAAATGTCCAAGGTGAGAGCATTTTTCTTATTGGTTTCATGTATATGAGTGTCTATGGAAATTCATCGTGGGACTGAAAATGTCATCGTCTCTTCCTTCTATGCCAAAATAGTGAATTTTGAAGTTTTATTCAGTAAATTCAATGATCCAAAGTTCTGTAATGCCAGTCATTCTAACTATTTTTTCGTTTGAATGGATTTTTGTCACTTTTTTCACGTTTTGAATGAATTGTTTCTTTTATTTTTATGTATGGTTAATAACCAAACCAAACCAAAACCGAAAACAACCAAACCGATAAATGTATATTATATTTGGTTTGGTTTGGTTTTGATAATTTTAAAACCGATTAAGTTGGTTTGGTTTTGGTTTTGACCAATAACCGGCCCAAACCAACCCGTGAACACCCCTACTCCCTCCATTTCAAACTAATTCAATTGTTAAGACATTTTTCATTTTTCAAATTAACTTAATTGTTCAATTTTCAATATTACTTTTAGAATGTTCTTCCAATTTTACCCTTCATCAGTTAGTATTGGAATTAGTTATTAATTAATGTTTAGTTATTTTAATCATAAATTTGACAATAATTAATAAGGGTAAAAATGAAAAGTTATGCATAATTTATGTCTTAATCTTCTTTTATTAAAGAATGTGAAACACTTCAACAATTCAATTAATTTGAAATGGAGGGAGTATAATATTTAAAGTGGGAAGCTTTGAGTATAAAGTTGAATTACTTTTTTACCCTTTAATCTAAAATTATTTCTATAATATTTTATGTACTAAAAAGTAAATTTTTATTGCAATAAATATTATTACCATTAAATGTTTTATAATGAATTGTTTAGATGAGAAACAAAATTTGTTATAGTTTTTTTCAATTTCTGGAATACTTATCATGAATTTACAATATATTATGCTAAGTCAAAGAATTGCAAAAGCTATCATTTAAATAACTTAATCATAGTATTAAATGTGCTCAAGTGTTTCCATTCAAATGTCCAAAGATGATTGAAATGCTGCATCACCAAATGAGAATGGAGGAATGAAATGTCATTTAATGGTTTGCATCAATCGGTTTGATTTTATGTATCATTGATTCGGTTTTCGATTTTTAAATACGCTAAACCAATAAACAAACAAATAAGATATTTTTTTATCGATTTTCGGTTTATCGGTTTTGGTCCTTAACGGTTCAATTTTCGGTTTAATCAATAAGAAAATGCTTACCAAAAAAATATAAAACTTCTCTAATAAATTTGACGCAACAAGACAATAATGTAACTTTACAAATGCTCATAAAATAGAAACAATAATAACAAACAGCAAAAGAACTATATATATGTAACACAAAAATAAATTTAGAGGAATAAAGTTTTTACTTTAGGTTTTGACGATTTGTATAATGTCAAGTTGTGGACTCAAAGTCACAGTGAAGTATGAATTGAATGCTTGATGAAAAAGACATAACTAGTAAGATATAGAGATTAATATTTAATATTTGTGCATAGGTAAAAGTAGTAAAATACAATAGTTTTAATGGGTTATCGATTGACCCAATAACCCAATATTACAAACCAATACTGAACCGACACCCCAATAACTCTTTTTTATGAAATCATTTAAAAATTGTTAACCCAATAAATCAATAAAAAAAATTCGATTTGATTTATCAGTCGATTCAGTTTTTACACACCTTACATTTAAGTCTACACCAAGAAAATCCATATGCTTTAAACTTTATTTTCATCTAGCTTAATTTTTTTCATTCTGTTTTGTTATTAATTTTCTTTTTTTATCTGATACTTTAAGAATCTTAAAATATGATGTATTACTCTTTAAGATCAAGAAATATATTTATATTTTTTCTACTATATTTTCTTTATTTGTCCATTAGTTTTTATTTCAAGTAGCTCAAAAGTCCTGTTTTTAACAACAAATGAGATATTTATTTGATTGAAATATCATTTGCAACCTCTATTAATTACGATATCACTTGTGCAATATGTATTAGCAATTAAAGAGTATTTATTTTGTATAAAGTTCAATTGTGAGTGTGATATATATATATATATATATATAATACTAAAAGTGGGAAGCCACAAACTTAAAAGTTGAAATACCATTTTACTTTTATTCTAATTTAAAATATTATAAAATATCTAATAAGTTAATATTAATTAATCAAAATGTTTTTACAACCTTTTCACCTCCTAACTTAATTGCAAGCTTAAGAATCATATATTTAATTTAATTTATTTTTTAATCATATTCATATATATATATATATATATATATATATATATATACACATATCATATCATCATATCATGACATGTCATATTATTATATATTACTAAAAGTCGGAAACTCCAAAGTGTAAAGTTGAAATACCATTTTACCCCTATACTAAAACTTTTTTTAAAATCGTATATTATTAGTTATTATATATTAAATATTATGGGATGCTAGAAATCTTTTTTTTTTTTAATGAAATAGTAAAATGTCTAAAGAATATGAAAAGTTAGTTTTTCATTAAAAACATAATAAAAGATTGCATTCATCTATTAAAACTGTCAATCATTACTATTAAAATATAAAGAATGTGAAGAGTTAACATTGAATTAAAACCATAATAAAACACCATAATCATCTATATAATCAAATACATATAGATCATTTTGATAGGAAAGAAATGAGAGAAAAAAGCATGAATTTTGTGGATTAATGTTGGAGGAGAGAATTTTGTTCTCATTTTTTTCGTAGAGAAATCTGATTCATATATTTATATATATATATATATATTGCCAATGTTTTAAAAAAAAATTGGCTAACTAATTCTTATTTGTTTCTCTACATTTCAGATTTAAATTTGCAGCTGTGTATTCTTCACTTCTCAATCACAATATCAAGTACTCATTTTTTGACAATTATTATTTGTCAATTTTTTGAATTTTTTTCGCTAACTAATTCTTATTTGTTTCTCTACATTTCATATTTAAATTTGCAATTGCGTATTCTTCACTTCTCAATCACAACATCAGGTACTCATTTTCTAACAATTATTATTTTACAAAAATATAATATAATATAAGATTAAGGTTTATGAAAAGTATAAAAGATATAAACTTTAGATATATACATGATTATTAGTTCTTTGAATTTTTTTCCTTTTTTTGAGGATATTTACACATGGTGATAGATTGATAGATTTTGTTTTATTTTATACATTATGATTATATTTAAAAAGGTTTACTAACATTATTTTATCAAATTCACATTTATTATAATTTATAATCGACAAATTATGCATGTAGTATGTACATGTTGGAATGTATGCGTCCACTAACTACAATGGGACCAAATCCTTTAGACAGTTATGATGCACGAAAGTAAATACAGAAAGTCAAGAGAACACACAATATTTTACATGGAAACCTCCTTGCTCAAGGGAGTAAAACCACGACCTGTCTCACAGGATTTTCAAACTATTTTCACTAATCTTCTCAAGCAAAAGCGAAACACAATTTACAACCACACAATGAGATTAACCTCCTAATCTCAATACTAAGTAATACAACCTATTACTTAACGAACCTAAGTAATGCCTGCATTGCCCACTATACTAACCCTCACTGATTAATATAGATTTTTGACCGTAAGACACAAAGTTTACCTCAACTATGTTTTTACTGATTCACACAAGGTTTTGAAACGTTTCTAACAGAAGTGAAACGAATCCTACAAGTTAATCCCAAATACAAGCAATCAAAATAATAATAGGTTCAGGAAGCAAATCTTCGGTCTATGAGGTCCTTTTTTGTTTTGTTGTAGCTTGAATTTTCTCTCTTTGAATGAATGACCTAATATGGTGTTTGTCATGTTGAATATATCAACCATAAAGAATTATTAACCGTTGGACAAATAACCTCGTCCATTCTGATTGGTTTAGTACGCTCACGACCTCACCAACCCCTGACGTGACAACTTTCTAGCTGTATAGCACATTTCCCTGGACAAGAGCACTTTGCAGAGGATTGGATCTCTGCATTTGTGAGGATCATCAAAACATCTGGACACAATAAGACTTATCATCCCCCCCTCCCCTTTTTGATGATGACAAACAAACTGCCTCACATGAGTTAGCATTCATTCAAAGTGTATCAGTTCCCCCTATCAATAATTCCCCCTTCACTATAATCTAATTTCACAAACAGTTTACATATCAATTCCCCCTTTTGACATCATTGAAAAGGAGTGACAGTGAACATATACGATTTGTATGCAAAACGTTAGGAATTCAGGGCCATGTGCCACACATGCGCAAGTAAGCAAAAATAGAGAAGATAAAAGCATACTAAGCAGGGCAAAAAGAGATGATATCATTAGATCACTAATGCTGACCACAGAGTTCGGTCAAAACAATACACTTTTCCACAAGAACTGAAAAAGGGAAACCAACTTAGACACCGAAAGACATACAAACATTTGATAGCCAACTTATTTAGGACGGAAGGGGACGGGGAGAGAAGGACTGCAACAACATATTCATGCGATTATTAGGATCGACGTGCGCCTGAATGATTTTCTTGTTAAGAGCCTGAACTTCCTCATTGAGTGAGGCATTTGTCTTCAGCAGCTGTGCATTCTCAGCTCTTATCTTTTCTACTTCCTCCTTATCCACAGTACTGGTACCAGGTCCTATGAAATAGTCTGCTGCAACTTTGCCTTAAGTCGTGCAATCTCTACCTCTTTAGCACTCAAGGTTACTATGAATTCATTTAGCTCACGCTTGAGGGATTCCTGTTGCTCAAGAAGGTCAGACATATGGGACTTGGCCTTGACTTTTCCCTCAGCACACTCGCACTCCAAGAGTGTAGCCAGAGAGAACATCTGCTTCACAGTGCCTAAAACTCCCCTTCCAAGGGGCAATCCGAAGTGTTCAAACACATGATTCAACGAATACCCATAGGGTATGCCATGTTTGGCATTTTTCCAAGTCATAACTCTATGCATGTGTTCAAGCATGATGCCAGGAAGACTTACAGCTTCTAGTTCATCCAATTGCTCCATTAGTAATAGATCAGTAGCAGATGCCACAATCCTCTTCTAACTTCTGGGCACCATGTCCTTGTTATCAAGCTCGAAAAACAACTGGTACTCGCCTTTTAGAAACTTCTTGGGAAGACCTGTACATTTTATGTCCCTTCGCTTGGTAGCCCTTTGAACAAAACCACCAGAAGGTTTTCAACCTTCAATGGACCAGATCCCTTTAGAAGGTACTCCCAGTATGATTCCCAAGCTCTCTTCACTTAGGGAGATTTTCACTTCGCGTACTGTCATCTGAATGCCTCCATCTTCAAGGAGTTCCATTTTGTAGAAGAGCTCTCGCACCTCTGGTTCATTCAGTTGAGATACAGGACATTCAAATAAGTGTTCCCAACTTTGCAGAGAGACAGTAAAAAAAGGTACACATACTAGGCTCTGCGAGGATGTCAGGATCAAACACCCTTCCATTCAAAACCTTTTATTTTTCCATTTCTGCAACACGCTCTTCCCTTGTTAACAACTTCCCTTCAACTATCCTCTGAGCGGTCGGACCAGGTCCCTAGCAGATTTTGGTTTTAAGGGAGTCCTCTTTGTCACCTTATTTCCTTTTACAGGTGGAACCCCTTTAGCTTTGACTTGTTTCTTTTCTGCCTCATTCTTTCGTTTCACCACTGCTCTAATAATATCTTCAGACTCTGTTTCACTTTAGCCTATATTTTGAGGTAGTGAGATAGGTTCCTCAGTAGGCACATGAAGAAGCCTTCTTCGTCTTTGATTTCTCTCTGTTTGGACCTCGTTTGCCTCCATAACATCTCCTAGTAATTTTTGTACCACCTCTCTTGTTGTATGTATATCTTCTTTTGTCTCATTTGGTGGGAGACTCCACCATTTTTCCTTTCCCTTTTCTTTTTCTTTTCTTCTCTGACTAAGTGGGCTCATTCTCAGTCCTAGTCTCAAGTACAACTTTAGTTTCTTCAAGATCAGGAATAACCATGGTTGAAGCATTAGCCCCTCGAATTCCTTTTCTGGACCAAACTAAAGGAATTTCTTCTTCATCTTCTTCTTCACTAGTCACTTCCATGGTTTTAGGGGTTTGGTCAAACACTGGTTGAACACCATGAGGGACCCGTTTCAGTGATCTGTACTCTTGTTCTAAGAGTGTTGGCTGAGTCTCTCCTCTGAGAGGGGCCAGACTTTGGATAGCCACCAATTCTTCTGCCGCTACTAGTATGTTGGATTCCATACCTTTTCCCTCAGGCAAATCACCTTCAAACAACCTTTCAGACATAGTGGACGATAAAGGCCCTGATTGAGACACAACTTCTAGATCTTCAATGGGTGTCTCAAGAGTAGGCTTCACAACTGATTGGGTCTCAGAATTTTGAGAATCTTTGTCTGACAGAATCAGAGTTGGAGAACAAGGCAAGATTTCCCCAGGGTTGATTTCACGAGATACTAACACTTCAGTGTGGGGTGTGATAGATTCATTAGTCTCACTAACCCCACAAACTGGTGTGGACAGAGATCCTTCAGGAGGAGGACTTGAGAAATTGAATGAACTGGATTTTCAATTTCTTGGGAGAAGGGAAATTTTGAGGAAGAGGAATAGTTCAACATTTTCTCAATGACAAGAAGAAGACAGTTGACGAATTAATGAGAGAATTCGAAGAAAGTAGGAAAGAATTTTTGGTTGTTGAATTCTCTCAAGAGGGTGTATTTAACAAGGTATAGGGTCCTTGAAAAGTAGTGACTCTTGGATTTTAAACTGAAAAGACGTCTGCAACTAACACAAGGAATATGGAGAGGACACATGGCAATGACTGTTGACAGAAAACTGTCTAGTAAAAGTGATACTAACCTTCTGGGGACCAGGTCCCTATCTATAGATAGCCTTGCCTGTTATAGTTAGATCTTCCCTATAGCCAACATGCCATGAGTGTGTACCTGTAGTAAGGTACCATATGTGAATTCACAAACATTAAGAACTACAACAAGTATAGATACCTGCCCTCCCTAGCATAGTCAAATGAGAGGCTTTATGCAAACTTGTTGTGACATCAAGTGATCTTGTGCATCCCCAAACTCAATATGTTATTGATGAAGCTTTCCTTGCCCAATGCCTTGGTGAAGATATCAGCCATGTGGTCCTCCGTCTTACAGTATCTCATCACTACATTCTTCTTATCATCATTGTCTCTGAGAAAGTGATGCCTCACATCTATGTGTTTGGTTCTCTTATGATGTACATGATTCTTAGCCATGTTCATTGCGCTTGTATTGTCGCATATAAGAGGAATGGTATCTGTGAGAACACCAAAATCTTCGAGCTGCTGCTTGATCCACAAGAGTTAAACACAACATGATGCATCAGCCACATACTCAGCTTCAACAGTTGATAGAGCTACTAAATTCTGCTTCTTAGTTCCCCATGAGATTAGTGATGACCCTAGAAAATGAGCCATGCCTGAAGTGCTTTTTTCGATCAACAAGAAACCCTGTATAATTAACATCAACATAACCAATTAGATCAAAAGAGTCATCAGTAGGATAGAAAAGGACCAGGTCATGTGTTCCCTTCAAGTATCTCAATATTCGCTTGGCTGCCTTTAGGTGTGACTCTTTTGGAGCAGCTTGAAACCTGACACACATTCCCACGTTGAAGACTATATCAGGTCGACTTGCAGTGAGGTACAAATGAGATCCAATTATTCCTCTATACATAGTCTAATTCACATTAATGCCAACTTCGTTTTTGTCCAGTTTTTCATTGGTGGTCATTGGGGTATCAATAGTTTTGGCCTCTATCATACTTAACTTCTTGATCAATTTCTTGATGTACTTCTCCTGACAGATTGACGTACCCTGGGGAGACTGTTTGATTTGCAACCCTAAGAAAAATGTTAGTTCCCCTATCATACTCATTTCGAATTCACTCCTCATCAAGGAGATGACTATGAGGGCCAAGTAGAGGCAGACTTTCCTACCATTCCATGTCTTGATCACGGAGTTATGTCGGCGTGCTGGAGTGCCTCGAGATGATGCGATATATATTGAGATTACCCCGTCTTCTTCCACTGACATCCGACGCATTGAGGCCGAGTTCACAGAAAATGAGGCTGACATGAGGAGAGCAGCTCCAGCAGATACTTCTCCAGAGGTTGATGTCGATTCTATACCTGCAGAGGAATCTTTGCCTACTTTGGCCTCCGGGCCTTTAGGTACATTTGCTTCTTCTTCACAGGCCCCGGGTGCCTCTACCTCCTCCCAGCCAGCCAAGATTACCAAGGCGATAATCCTTAAGATGGGGCACATGGCCCATTCAGCTGATGTGAGAGCTACCCGTCAGGAGGCTACAGTCCTGTGGATGATCGAGAACGCCATTTTAGCTGCACTTACCCCCATGAACTTCCATTGACACTCTCACTGAGAGAGTTGAGGCTTGTGAGAGTAGACAGAGGAGACCTCCGAGGTTACGACTTTGAAAGCCAAAGTTGCTGATCTGAGGAAGGACGTGGACTATCTAAAGTCTACTAACTTCACTTCACTACTGGAGGTTGCGGATGATTTGGATGCCTTTGAGACTTCAGAGATTTCTCCGGCTACCACCAGAGATGCACATAGGGATTGCACAACAAATGATGAGTCGGAGATAGAGACCGATAAGGAGCAGATAAAGATGAGCGAGGAGAGCATATAGATCTTGAGGAGACAATTGTACAGTCGGTGATCCAGACATCGCTAACATAGACATCCATGGCAGCTCTTATTAGACCCACTATTATAATTTATAATCTACAAATTATGCATGTAGTATGTACATGTTGGAATGTATGCGTTCACTAACTACAATGGGACCAGGTCCTTTAGACAGTTATGATGCACGAAAGTAAATACATAAAGTAAAGAGAACACACAATACTTTACGTGGAAACCTCCTTGCTCAAGGGAGTAAAACCACGACCTCTCTCACAAGATTTTCAAACTGTTTTCACTAATCTTCTCAAGCAAAAGCGAAACACAGTTTACAACCACACAATGAGATTAACTTCCTAATCTCAATACTAAGTAATACAACCTATTACTTAACGAGCCTAAGCAATGCCTGTATTTCCCACTATACTAACCCTCACTGACTAATATAGACTTTTGATCGTACGACACAAAGTTGCCCTCAACTATGTTCTTACAATGATTCACACCAGGTTTTGAAACGTTTCTAACATAACTGAAACAAATCCTACAAGTTAAGCACAAATACAAGTAATCAAAATAACAACAAGTTCAGGAAGCAAATCTTTAGTCTATGAGGTCCCTTGTTGTTTTGTTGTAGCTTGAATTTTCTCTCTTTGAATAAATGACCTGGTATGTTGTTTGTATTGTTGAATATATCAACCATAAAGAATTATTAACGNTTGATCTTTCTAGAATTATTAGGAGCAATAACATTATTGTAGCATTTGGATTGAAGCCATCATCATATGTGAGAATATTGATAGATAGAGATTGAATATTTAGAAGGAAACTCATTAATTTTTATCAATTGTTATAGATTAGAATGAAATAAAGATACATCTATATTTGTTTACGCAATGATAGTTTTTATACTTTAGTTTGTATTCTAATTGATGTACGTAATGAAGGAGACACATCTCCAGAAGATGTTCGGAAATGCTCCAAGGATCGAATTTTCAATATTATTTTATGTGAAGTGTAGATAGTCGTGATCCTTGGTAAGTAACTTTTTAATTTCATTTTTAAATATTTTTTATAATGTAGTCTTTCTTTTATTCCTTTCTTTTTGTTAAATATGTCATCTGCTTATATAAAGAGAAAATTAAGTTGTGTAGATTAATAACTATATTTATTTAGAATTTATATAATTGTAGGTGCATGCAATATTATATCTGTCATATGTAAATGAAAATAAAAATTTGTCTAACAAAAGGCTAGATATTTTATGTAACAAAAGACTAAAATTAAAAATAGGCAAATTATTTGTATATACATAAAATGAAATATTCTAAAGATATGTTGAATAGTATATACACTGATTAGTTTATTGTGTCATTAATTAATGTATTATCGGTGCAATGTCTTACATCATATAAAAAAGGGAAAACTGACAAATATACCCCCGAACTTTCAAAAATGGTATTACGAATACCCTTCGTTATACTATTGAGACACTAGAGCCCCTGTCGTCCAAAAAGTGGAGCACTTATATCTTTCACACTAACGGATGGACACGTGGCGTCATCCTATGCCTCTACCCGATTTTAACCCAAAAATAAAGAACCCACCCAGATTAATGAAAAACCCGCCCAAATATTCTATACCCACCCACTTACTAACATCCTAATAATATACCCAAATCAAAATCTCCCAAATTCTCGATCAATTCTATGGAGCCTCTGCTGCTAGTGACAGCGACGTAATTAGTATGAAGAACATCATCATCTAATCAATACTAAACTTCAGTTTCCTCTTCTTCTTCCAAACAAAAAAAATATCATTTCTTCTAGTTTCCAACTTCAGATCCGCTTGCTCAAGTGCTTATTCAATTCATTACATACTCATCCTCTTCTTCTACAAATACACATTGTAAGCACACACAAATAATTCGAGAGTGGGACGACAAAATCGAAAAGCCCATCTAAAACATCTATGACGTACACCTCTACTTCTATTTAGTAAACCTCATATTTTAGGGCTTCTGTAGTTCAGTAGCAATAATATGCGTAAGATGAAGTGGAAGAGTTTGTTAAATTTGTAGGAAAGGAAAAGGGGATGAGTGTTTCAAAGAGCTTTCCGATGGCTTTTGGTCATTTCTCCATTTCTTTTTTTTTTCTTTCAATTGTGTAATGAGTTTCTTAGTATGACATCTGATTTGAGCTCTAAATCTTGTTGAAATTTTCTTATGTGCTGTAGTATTGAGGTTTTAATTTTGATATGTGGTGATTGATTGATAAAGAGTTTTTGTGACATGTTTATGTGTAAAGGTTTTATATTTTCAGCTTATTTAGTGTAAATTTGAAAATAAATTTGATAGATAGTGTAATGGATTTCTCTAGCAAATGAATTTTCCATCATGGATGAGATCTTGATTATTGAGAATGGAGAAGATATGATGACGGGATTGAGGGATTTGCTTCAAAAGTGTACTCCACAGATGTTTTAGATTGGGTTGGGATTTTTAATTCGGGTCAGGTAAATAAATAGTTGAGTGGGTTTTTAGTTTTGTAGGTGAAAGTTAAAACAAAATAAAATAGGGTAAATTTTTAAGATGTCGCCACGTGTCTCTTCGTTTAGTGTAAGGATATACATGATCCAAAAATATGACGGTAAGAGTATATATAACCTCAAAGTATAACGAAGGGTATTTGTATATCATTTTTGAAAGTTCGAGGATATATTTGTCCTTTTTCCCTATAAAAAATAATAAATTATAAAACCCAACCACAATACTACTTTATGTAGCAAACATTTTTATTTCTCTCCTTCTTAGAATAAAATTTTAAATTATGAAAAGATAAAATGCAACTTATTATTTATGTGATTTTTACTGATATGAGATATAGAGAAAAAGTGTATGATAATCGGATTATTCTGAATAAGTATCGACATATTTCATATTATTAGAGGCTGTGTTATCTTAATTAACTTCACATAATTTTACTTGATGGCAAATGTACTATCCCATTGTTATAAATTTAATTTAATGAATAAAATATAATTGATAAATTAATATTGTTAGTTTCACCATTTCCTATATAATAACTCAATTCTTAAAATACAAAATACTTTATAATAATTATACGGGGCAAACGTCCAATGCACGTTTCTAGAAACTAGTATATATATATATATACCGTTCTCATATTAGATGTAATTTCGATTTTTCTTTAAAAAATATGAATTAATTTATGAGAATTAAAGAGTAAAGAGAGTAATAAAAATGAACTTTTTCCAAAATCTCAATCAACGGCGCCAAAAAGATTTCAAACTCTCTTCCAAAATTTCCAAACTTCCCGCCCTCTATCTCTCAGTATAAATACCTCCATTACCCATTTCTCAAATTCACCATTTCAGAACTCTACTTTTTCTCTGTATACATTCAGATTCAAATGGCCCGTACTAAGCAAACAACTCGCAAATCCACAGGTGGAAAGGCACCAAGGCTGCAAGAAAGTCAGCTCCGGCAACTGGAGGAGTGAAGAAGCCTCACCGTTTCCGTCCAGGAACTGTGGCTTTGAGGGAAATCAGGAAGTATCAGAAATCTACGGAGTTGTTGATTAGGAAGCTTCCATTTCAGTGGTTGGTGAGGGAAATTGCTCAGGATTTCAATACAGATCTGAGGTTTCAGAGTAGTGCTGTTGCTGCTCTACAAGAGGCTGCTGAGGCTTACCTTGTTGACCTCTTCGAAGATACTAATATCTGTACAATTCATGGTAAGAGGGTCACGATTATGCCTAAGGATATTCAGCTTGCTAGGAGGATTCGTGGAGAAAGGGCTTAAGAATAAGCTCTTTAGGGTTTAAAGACAATTTGTGTTCAATGGTTTTTCTTTGATCTGTTGTTGGAATGCTAGGCTTAGTAGTGTACATCTAATAGATGTTTTCAGTTGTAGTATGTGTAAACTGGTGATTTACTAGAATTCTGGAAGAATCTGAGTAATGAAATTTGTACTCTGTTTTGTTCAATCAAAGATATTGCTATTACATCTGTGTGTTATTTCCCAGTCATTGAAGTTTGAAGCATTGCTTGTTGAATTATTGTTAGTAGCTATGGTGAATTAGTTTTGCTTATTAAAAACCTTTCCTTTATCAATTTTTGAATAGAAATTTATCATTATCCAATGTTATGGGTTGAACTTATACTGCATTTGACCTGGTAGTAATTTAATGAATTTTCTGTTTGAGTTTAGCTTCTGGCAAAATGAGTTGTGCTGTTGCTGTTGTATTTAAGCTGAGATTGGTCTATTATGAGGTTCCTCAACTCTGGCAAGTTTTAGGTAAATTTTGAATTTGTATGGCTTTTGAATACTAGATTGCTTTGGGCTAATTCAGTACTATGCTTATCTAAGTTTAAGTCTGGTGTGGCTTCATGATATTATATCGTATTATGGTGAGAGAAGTATGCTGAAGTAGACCTGCTTTTGTTTTGGCGAGTCATCTTAAAGATTTCTGAAATGACTTTCTTGCTATGTAATTTCACTTTTTGTTTAGTATAGTACTTTTGCTTGATGCTACTTTGTGACTTGGTTATTGTATCAATATTCAACTTTTGCTAGAGAAATGATTCCTGGCCTGAACTTGTGTGTGAACTGATGTTTGCCCTTATGTACAATGATCTGATTGATGAGAATGACAATCTGAATTGATTTGTGAAAGAATTGATTAACTAGTGTACATCTGATGGCTTGTTTCATAGAAGTATATGCAAACGGCTTGTTTATTAACATTTGAGATATAATTAGTAAAACCACTAGTTTTTATTACTCAAAATTGAATGTCTTGACTGTATATATAAATTTGGCAACAATTGAAGACTGAAACACTATTTTGTGATGAGGCTTTGGTTACACATGCATAAAGCTACTCTATCTAGAATTGGGGAATTTAGGTATTTTTTTTTTTGAAATGGTGTAAATCTTTCTTACTTTTATGGTACTTATTCAGTGCTTGCTGTTGCCATGTATTTTGGAGAGGAATAAATGTATCTAGATCCCAGAACACTATCACAAAGAACTACTTTACATTTGTTATGGTCGAAAAATCCAGTTAACAAAATGGACTTTTGTTTATGGAGTAGGAAAATGGAATTCCATTACTTTGCGCGAAGATTTGAGGTACTTTTAATTCAACATTGACTCACAAAGTCCTCACTTTGTGGCATTGGTATTTTACAAGCTAAGTTGTGTTCCCTTTATCAGTTATCACTGAAACTGAATATTATCTTTGTTATCTAAATGCTAGTGTATTCTTTTCAGTATTTCACTCAATATCAATGGTTATTGACTTTTTGTGCTAAACTAGACCTCGTACAAGCTTCCTAATTGCATATTTTTTTGGCCAAAAGTCATTATATATGCTTAAGTATACTTGACTACACCAGACTGCTAGAGAGATTGTGGACTTCTTAGACGGACTGTGATACTCAGAAAAATTATGTTTGGAAACAAGGACACTGCCTTTTCTCTCTATTGTTCTTTAAGGTGTTGAATAAGCCAGTCTCTTGTCTTACCTCAGGTTGTTGTTTTTTCAGTTTCTGTCTCGACTTGAAATAATCAGCTTATGCGAAGATTGCAAATGATTTCATCAGCGAGGTTCTCATTATTAATACTTTAAGCAACCGAAGAAGGTATGTTTTTTGTTCTGAATGTGTCAACAAAGTGATGGAACTAGTCAAATTAATCTATTTGGATATACTTGCTACAAATCATAAAGATTCTCAACCTTACCTAGACTTCTATGTGTTGATATCAATATCTTCTGAATGTCTGGTATGTATTTAAAAGATTTGTCAATTGAGTAGCTTTCTGTATTTTAAAGATTTGGAACTTTTAAACTCGGGTAGGTTAGCTGATGGTGAGATCAAAGACTCAAATTCCATCCTGATTGCATAAGTACCAGTGTAAGGGAACGTGTACACTAAATCAAGAGTTCATCTAAGATTATACTATACAATAATGAATTCAGAATCATAAAAAAAAATTAAGACTCAGCTAAGATCATGTCAGGATTATGTAAGTTAACAGTTATTGAGACTAGAGAGATAAATAGCATCCTGATTCCATACATTAGTGTAAGGAAAGTATGAGTAAACTAAGAGTTGGATTAAGATGATAAAAACATATAACGAAATTCTATATTACTTCAGATAAAAAATAGTAATCATGTAGTTATTACAACATATATTGAATCATCAGAATATCAAAACCTCTTCCTATTCCTATTCCAGCAGTGTCTAGTAGCAGGAGGGTCATTAGCAAGTTTAGGCATATCGTGGTGGTCGACCATTATGATCCGTCTCTTGGCTGTCTTTTGCTCTGCTAACCTTTCCTCAAATTTCCTCTTACTTGATTCAAATTTCTTTATTTCATTGATGCTTTGTGTTTCTTTTTGCATTGGTGCAGAGCTCTGTATTGGTCTTGTAATTGCACAGCAGTTGCTCTGTTGATGAGGAGGGGCTTGTACTCGCTCGGTGGCCACATTCATCTTCTTCAATGACACTGGCATGGTCTTGGTTAAACCAGTGGTGCACTGCTTTCTTGCTGTTGATCCCGTCCTGCGCTGGGTAGGGGTCTTCTTTTCTGTGTCACTATCAATTCTTGTGTTGAATCCGGTCAGTCTCCATCTTCTTGAAACCCTTTTGACTCTGTTTGTTTAGTTGTTTGTGTCCATCAAGATACTTCTCGAAAGAAAAATCAGAAAGAAGTTTTATGCGAGGAGGAGCAACTTGTACATGTTTGGTGGACATCCTCTTTGTTGATCCCATAGTAGTATTATGGGACTGTCGTTGTGTTTCTTCTTTAAGACCATCCAAGTCATGCGTCTCGGGTGTTTTCTTCAACTCTAGAGTAATTGCATTGCAATTGTTGTGGTTTTCCAGAGGAGCAACTTGAGCAGTTTTCGAGTAAGTTATTCTAATTTTGAGTGGCTTTGTAATTTGTTTCTGGCTCTGCCGTGTTTCTTCCTCAGCATTGGTCACTTCATCTTCATCACCAACGACACTATCTTCTTCCTCAAGAGTAGTGGTATCATTGTCTTCTTCAAGAGTACTAGTGTCGTCATCTTCATCATCATCCTCATCATCGAAGCTACTTGGGTTCGATATCATCCTGATTATCCTGTTTTTGCGCTTGTCAAATTGATGAGGATATTTGATTCCAGCAACTAGGACAGCTTCTTCAATCATGTGGCATATATCATAAGGCTTCTTGTCGATGTAATTCCATTTCATGAATACTTCTTCGATATAATCCATTCTTGAACACTCTCAAGACTCTTCTAAGCTCTCACTTTTTTGTTTGTTTGTTTAATCAACATGACTCAAAGCTCCCCTATATAGGAAATTTTAGGAACATATTTGGAAATAAACCTTACTACCTACAAATTAATCTTATATTAGGAAATTTTAGGAACTTCCTTTCCATTTCCTAAAACATATTTGGAAATAAACCTTTACCGCCTACAAAATTAACCTTACGTTTTCTACACAAAATAGGACTAGGAGTGCATAAACGGTTACTTTTTACTCTTTCTTCAAGGGATTAACATATTTTCCATATATGCTACTTATTTTTTAGTTACACCAATTTTCACCCCTTTATTTCCTTAAAGAAATCTACCTATTTTATCAACTAAATATTACTCCTCTTGAGTAAGTTTACAAGGTAAATAGGAGAATATTTTACCTATAAGGAAATATATTTTTGGTTAAAGAAATATTTGTCCAATAAATAATATTGACTTGACACAAAGGTTATTAAGAACTTTGAATAAAAAAATTACGAGTTGGATGATCATTTGAGAAATTCAAAAGTTTAATTAGTAGGTGACATGACATACCACATTATCATTTAGGCACACCGTAAAATCAAATTCTCCGTTTAGTTTAAAATGATTACATTTTATCTCACCATTTGATAATTTCATATTGTGAATTACACTAGATGCACACTTTATACATATATCTAGTGTGATTCACATATATCTAGGATACCAAATACACGAGTGAGATATGAGAGACAAGTGAGACGAGAGGGAGGCGAACAAGATTTGTCGATAAATCTTAGATACACACAAATCACACTAAATACGCACTACATACATGTATCCGATGTGAATAGCATGTATCTATGATACAAGATACGTGAGCAAGGTATGAGAGTGGCAAGCGAAATGGTTGGATGATTGGATATAGTGTATCTAGAACAAATTACACCTAATTTTGACCCCATTATCCCGAAATACATATTTTTGGACGTATCTGAACACACCAAAATTTGATAAGATTCGTAATATTACAAACTAGCGCATATCTAAGTAATTAACTCAACTAATGAAATTTTGGTTAGTTACCATCTAAAATCAAATGAAGCACTTATAGAAGTGTAAAATACTTTTTTTCCCTAATAAATCAGAAACTAGAAACTGCAAAGGAATCATATAACAATGACTCATAAATTGTAAAACCGAAAGATGTGCATTTTAGTGATTGTTAAAACAGTTGCAAAGCAATAAGAGCACTGAACACATTTTGAAATTGGTAGTCTCCAATCAACACAACAATTGATCATATGAATCATGTTAAGAGCTCATCTCTAGTATTTTATCACAGCTACCTTCCACCAACACAAATACATATCGAGTAACTCTAGATGTAACAAAATGCTTGCTTGTCAAACCACACAGATATAGTGCTCACGTGTAGGAGCACAAGGGTTATTAGCAGATTTAGGCATATCGTGAAAGTCTATCATCACGATTCTTCTCTTGTTTCCCTTTGCTCTGCTAACCTTTCCTCAAATTTCCTCTTGCTTGATTCCACAGTAGTAGTATGGGACTGTCGTCGCATTCCTTCTTTATCACCATCCAAGTCATGCATCTCCGATCATTTTTTCAACTTTTCAGTAATTGCATTGCAATTGTTGTGATTTTCCAGAGGAGCAACTTGAACAGTTTTCATGATAGATGTGCTTTGTAATATACTTCTCGCTCTGTTGTATTTCTTCCTCAGCGTTGGCCCTTTTTCATTTAAGAAATAAACTAATATTTTGCAAAAATAAATCATTAATACATAAACACACATTCAAACTTGATCTTAGCTTCAACTTTGAGGGTGCACATGTAGATATATCATTATCTCAACTTGCACTTGGTTTCAATTAATGACAACTAAATACTCCAACTCATCTCTACAGTGTCTTATGATTACCCGACGTTGACGTGACACAATAAATTTCTAGGTGTCTAGATGATCATTTTGTACGTTGGAGTGTTCAACTAACACAATGAAGACAAGTTAAAGTGTCTAGATGTGCACACTCTAAAGTGCTTACTTGTCAGCTTAGACCAAGTAAAATTATTTTTTAGTAGGTCATGTGACATGCCATATTATCATTCCAAAATGTAAGTTGATAAACTTATTCTCCAACAAGTATTTCTAATTTTTCACAAGTGAATCGTTTTAAATATGCTCAAATGAGCCCTTTCTTGGTATTTGGCTTTCATTACCTTACTATGATTAACTTCACAATTCTACTCTATTTTCATTTGAGGTTAAATATATCTACTATTTCTTTGATGCATAATTGGTTAATCATGATAAAGAAGTTGAGAAACTTGAGCTATGATTTACCTGCATATAAGCTACAAGCATATAATCAAGGAATGGAAGACATTATATATATATATATAGTTAATTGGATTCTTTATATTTCCCTTCGATTCTCTTGCAATGCAATCTCTTTCCCTTTTATCTTTTTCATCATAATTGTACTGAAAATTAATTCTTATGCCTCTTAGTATTATTCATTATGCACTATATTTCTAAATATTAGGAATAAGTTATTGGAAATGAAGAGTTTAAGTTGTTTTTCAATCATGTAATTGTTAAGAATTAATCACCAACTTAATTATTTACTTAAGATAAGTCGAGAGAAATCTAGAATATTTCGGAGTTGTAGAGAATTGAAGGAAGATCTCTAGAATGAGTATTCTAGAGAGAAAAGTCTACAAATGTTCTAGGAAAGATAGTTGGGAATATTCTAGAAAAGAGTAGAATGTATCTCTCTAGAGAAATCTAAAGTATTTGAGAAGTTTAAAGAGTTCCAATATACTGTGGAGAATAATATTGGAAAAAAAATCAAATGTCTTCGAACGCACAATGGGGGAGAATACACGCCACGCAAATTTAATCATTATCTTAAAGAGAAGATGATAAGATGACAGTTAACTTGCCCAAATAGGCCACAAAAAGGAGTGGCTGAAAGAAAAAATAATCATCTAGCAGAGATAAGCAGAAGGATGCTGCATAGTATGAATGTACCAACAAGATTTTGGGAAGAATGCATGAAGATTGTTGTCCACATTACCAACAGGCAGCCGCAGGAGGGATTGAGATTCATCTCACCATTTGAGAAACTTAAAAACATGATTCCTACCATAAGTCACTTTCGACTTTTTGGTTGTGTGTGCTATGTGTTTATACCTGATCATCTCTGCACCAAATTTGATAAGAAAGTTGTTCGTTGAATCTTTGTTGGATACGACAAGCAAATAAAAGGATGGGGTGTTGTGACCCTACCACAAATAGGACATGTGTCACGACCCAAACTGGACCCTAGATGTGACATGAATTTTAAGACCCCGAGAGACCTTACACAAGCCACTTAGCATATATAAACAAGATATTAGAATCTTACGAGTTTTAAAGACAGTTTATATCATAAAAGAGTTAGTGAAAATGAAGCGGAAGTCTAACATAGTCTCAAAGCCATCTAGTACATCAAGAGTGATCGAGACTATCACGACCAAAGGGTACCCCCTAGATGTAACAAGGCGTACAAGACCCCGAGAGGCCTCATACAAGCCACTTAGCATATCATAACATAAAGTAATAGAAAATAGTGTGAAAATTTAAAACATTTCAACACAATCGAAGTCTTTATGAAACGAGTGGAAGTCTAATACCATAGTCTCAAACCATCTAAAACAACACGAATAAAGTCTTGGGATGCAACCCATACAATATTCCAAGACATAAAATAAAGACATAAGAGAAAATGGTGATCATGTAACGACCCGTAAAACGAATAAGTGAAACTAGAGCCTAACTAGTGTGTCTTAGAGTTTGTCATGAGGTTTGAGGTATTTTGATGTTGTCCCGAGTTATGATTGAGGAGTCTAGGGGTTAAACATTAAGGTATGACTCCCTAAGGACCACCCTAGGGGTCCTTGAGGAGGACCCTAAGTCTAGCCCCAAGGCTGCCCCAAAGGAGCAAACTTGCCAATTTGATGGTGACCTACGGAAGGGGTCCACTCCCCGTAGGATGGCCTCCGTAGGTAAAGGGCCCCAAAACCATGCTGCAGCCACGAACCACGAGGTGACAACACGAGGAGTCAACCCATCCACAATCCGTGGATGGGGAACTGTCGATTGCACTTGTGTTGCTGGTGTGGTTCTACCAAGGTGAGGGGTTGTCTGGTAATTAGCTAATTAATTTAGTTAAGTAGTGGGATGGTTATTTTTTAGTTATTTATGGTATTTTAAGAGTATTAAAAGTGTTAAACTCTATTTTTCAACTCATTACTTCAAAACCCAAAATCAAAACCTCTCCTCCCCTCCAAAAGTCTCTGTCTAGAAACCTCTATTGGAGGTGAAGACTTCAAGCTCTCAAGGTCAAATCTTCAACGTTTTCAAAGGAATTTCGTGGGGAATCAATAGAAAGGTATGGTAGTCTTGATCCTTGTCTAACTTTTCATTCAAGGAGCCAATTCAAAGGTGATTTCAAAGTATGAAAAATCTAGGGTTTTACTCAATCTCATGGGTTCTTTCATCAAACGTTTTCAAATGGTTTCCAATGACAAATTATGATTGTAGTAGTGTTTAATTGATGATTTATGATGAAAATACTCTATGAACCCATGAATTCTTTCAATTCCTAAATTGTGCCCTTATGAAGTGGGTGAGTTTGATGATTATGAAAGCTTATGAATGGAATTTGTCTAAATTGCTTTGAGTTATTGAATTGTATCATTATATATGCCTTAATTATGGTGAATTGTTGGTGAGTTGATGATTTGTGATCATNTCTCATGGGTTCTTTCATCAAACGTTTTCAAATGGTTTCCAATGACAAATTATGATTGTAGTAGTGTTTAATTGATGATTTATGATGAAAATACTCTATGAACCCATGAATTCTTTCAATTCCTAAATTGTGCCCTTATGAAGTGGGTGAGTTTGATGATTATGAAAGCTTATGAATGGAATTTGTCTAAATTGCTTTGAGTTATTGAATTGTATCATTATATATGCCTTAATTATGGTGAATTGTTGGTGAGTTGATGATTTGTGATCATGGCCTTGAAAGGGCAAGTATGACCTAATTATATGTTCAAGTAGAATTGTGCTAGAGATGTTGATCCACTTGAAAGGTGGAAGTGTTTAATTACTATGTATGATTATGATGTGAAGGATATGCATGTGATTTCAATGATAGAATGATGATCATGTATAGAATGTAACTGTGTTATTGTTGATGGTATATTATCAATTGACACCCATGAAGAATGATGATAAAATGTGAAGGGTTTCTATAATGTATTGTTGTATCTTGAATTGATAGGCTTAAACATCCTTTTCTTATACAAATGAAAGTAATGTGAATGTTGAATCTAGAATTGGTAGGCTTATACATCCTTTTCTTGTATAATGAATGTGTCTTGACTTGATGAATATGAATCGATAGGTTATGTCATTCCTTTCATATATGAGTAATGAATGTGTCTTGACTTGATGAATATGAATCGATAGGCTATGGAATTCCTTTCATATATGAGTAATGAATGTGTCTTGACTTGATGGATATAAATCGATAGGCTTAAGGTATTCCTTTCATAAATGATCTAATGTAATGAATACTCTAGAATCGATAGGCTAATGGCATTCCTTTATTAATGAGTTAATGTACCATGATTCGATAGGCTAATGTCATTCCTTTCTTAATGAGTCAATCTACCATGAATCGATAGGCTTATGACATTCCTTTCATGAGTATAATTATGTAATTAGGAACCATGAATCGATAAGCTTATGGCATTTCTTTCTCGAGGACTCTAGAGCTATCCTTGAATGTACCATGGATCTATAGTCTTATAGAATTCCTTCCTTGTGTAATGATGNCTTTCAATGAGGACTCTAGAGCTATCCTTGAATGTACCATGGATCGATAAACTTATAGCATTCCTTCCTTGTGTAATGATGTATCATGGGTCAATAGGCTAAAGGCATTCCTCCCTAGTACACTAATGTAATGTGAATAAAATAATCTATGGGAATGTAGGCTAAGCACTGAGTGGATATGGTTAGATGGAAACTCTCCCAATGTTAGGTTAGAGTTCCAATGAACATCTTCCTATCCCATAAACCATGTGCCCACATAGGTCTAGCTAGTGGATCCACCTAAGCTAGGTTATTAGTTTACCTTAGGCAAGTAGACCACCTATTTACGATGTAGGGTTATATGACACCGAATTCCATGATTTAGCTTTCATGGTCTATGTCTGTTAAACACTTATTCCTATCATGTGAGACGTACATTATGGTTTCTTGAGGAGTTCTATGAAGTGCGGGTGGTAGTATGGAATGCCATCCATGCATTGCACGAGTAGGCTTTGAGAGGGTCATAGTGGGTTCTCTAAGTCTTAATGACTAATGCATGAATGTGTCCTAAATGAAGTTAATGAAGAAGGTTGACTTATATGCTTAAATGTAAAGATGCATGCTATACTTGGATTGTATTATGAGTTACTTCCTTGTCATGACTATTGTATATGAATGTGCCTTGTCTATGGTGACTTCAAATGAGTACTTAGTGTAAGTAGTAGTATGGGATGCTACTTGCACAAGTATGACTTAGAGTTGTCTTAGATGTTGGTCTTAATGTGGTGATGTGACTTATGTAATGTTTATGTCTCTTATATGCTTTATTGTGTTAAGGTGGAAAGGTTGAATGGTACGTTCACTTTTGGTGACCTTAAGGTGGTACCTTTGTGTGGGTTGTGGTATGGGATGCTATCCATACATTGCACAAGGTATAGCTTGAGGGTTACTTGAGGTGAAGTCTTAATGTGAATGGAATGGTTTATATGTGGATTATGTTCTAATGTGAAAATATGACTTGTATGTTGGTTGTGACTTATATTATGCCTCTTTTATCAATGTTCATGAAGTTTTACCAAAATGGCATAAAAGCATGACTTTCAAACAAAATGTCCTTTTTAAGCATGTTTTTGCATGGCTATCATACTTAGTACTTAATTGTGCTAGCCCATTCTTCTTCATGTTTTACTTCAAGTGTAGGTTCCGGCAAGTGATTTGCATTGCTCTAGTTGAAACTTGGATTAAAGTTCTCCAAGACATTTTGGGTATGTCCTCATAGATCGAGGACAAGTGTTTAGAAGTTTCTTTCCTTTCCATGTAATAGACTACTTTAGATTTCTATTGTAAAGGGTCGCGTCCCTACTTTTGTTCAAGATTGTGTCTAAGATAGCCACTTGAAATGTAGACTTCCGCTTGCGTTTAAATGTTTTTTAATGTTAGATTGTATGGTTTTAAATAAAAAGTTTTAATTCTGTACTATTTCTATTACCTATGCAATGAATGAGCTATGAGGCTTGTATAAGATCCCTTTTGGGTCGAGTACGCCGTGTCGCATCCGAGGTCTAGACTCGGGTCATGACAGACATGGTATCAGAGCCCAAGGTTTTGCGAATGGTCTTTAGGGTCGATATCTCACAAGCCACGTCTAGTAGAGTCTTTTTCATCGGTGTGAGTCGCGACACATCTACGAGCAAGAGGCTATTGGACGTTAGAAAGGTACACTTTTTTCAATATTTTTGAAGTCGTGCCTTAGAGTTTAGGTCTATAAATGTCCTTTTCCTAATCCTTCTCTTGTGTTTGTAGTATATGAATACAAGAAGGACGTCTGCTAGAAGAGTGGAAGAGGAGAATGTGAATGAGGGAGTTGCTCCCCAAGATCCTCAAGGTGGCCAAGTTCCGGTGGATCCCCCGGCCATGACCAATGAAGAGATAAGGTCGGCTTTTCTAACCTTAGCCCAAGCCATGACGGCTCAAGTGAATCGGGATGTGGGGCCTAGGTGAATGCTAATAAGAGTACCATGGCCTCAAGGTTGAGAGACTTTGTGAGGATGAGTCATCCAATATTTCTTTGCACGAAAGTGGGAGAAGATCCCCAAGAATTCTTGGATGAAGTATATAAGATAGTCAATGCTATGGGGGTATCTTCTAGGGAGAAAGCAGAGTTGACTTCCTATCAATTGAAAGATGTGGCCCAAATGTGGTTCACTCAATGGAGAAGCAATAGGCCTTTAGAAATGGGTCCTATAGAATGAGAGGAGTTTAAGGGAACATTCCTTGGTAGGTACTTTCCCTGGGAGAAGAGGGAGTGTAAGGTTGAGGAGTTTATCAATCTTAAGCAAGGTAGCATGAATGTGGAAGAGTACTCCTTGAAATTTACCCTCTTGTCTAAGTATGCTCCATTCTTGGTGTCTAACCCTAGGGATGAGATGAGTGGGTATGTGATGGGTATATCCGACCTAGTTGAGGAAGAGTGCCGTACGACGATGCTCCATGATGATATGAATATTTCTAGGCTTATGGTGTATGCTCAATCTATTGAGGAGTCCAAACTTAAGAGGAAAAGTATGGAGTTGAAGAGGGGTAGATCCGATGAGCAAGGTCAACCTAGGTTCAAGAAGAGAGATCCTAACCAAGATTCTTCTAGTGCTCCTAAGGTTAATGAGGAGAAAGGTGGTGGACCTCTATTTTCTAAACCTCTTTGTACCACTTGCGGGAAGAGGCATCATGAGAAGTGCCTAGCCGGTACTAGTGGGTGCTATGGTTGTGGAAATCATGATCACCAAGTGAGAAATTGTCCTACTCTTACGGCTAGAGGAAGGGAGGCCAGACAAGCTTTTTATGTTAGCCCGGATCCTAATGCTCAAAAAAAGAACCGTTTCTATGCACTTCAAGCCAAAGAGGGCAAATGAGCTAATTCGGATAAAGGTACCAGTAAGTTATAGTTCCTTTTTGTTGTGATGAGGTTCCTATGTTGTTTTTCATGATAGCCTTAGTTGGGTTTTCTCCTAAGTAGGGATGGTATGTTGAATAATAAGGTTGTTGAGAGTGCTGATATCCTTATCTCTTTCCTTCTATTCCTATTCAAGCTTGAGACCAAGAGTTCCTTATAGCTTGTTTCATGTTTTGGAGTCATGTGTGAAATTGTGTTTCCATGGTCTCCTTATGATATACATGTTCTATTTGAATCCTTGTTCATATGAGAAAATGAGTTTTCATGATTTATGTTTCTCATGTTGATTTGCATTTAGTATGAGTTGTATATATGCTTCATGAGGTGAAATGTTGAACATGCTTAATTGTGCTTTTGAGAGTACTTGCATAATGTGCTTAATGATGTTATGATGAGCATGATGTGATTTGGAGAAGGAAGTTCCTCCAATGAAATGAGAAATGATGAAGTTTTCATGCATAATGAGTTTGTAGATGTAGTTCCTACTTTCTTGTATTGCATTGAACATGTATGAGTCGGAGTTGATGTTTCCTCCTAAGTTTTTTGCATTGTTTATGATGTTGCATGCATGATGGGCTGCTATTTTGAGTCGTTAACCCCTTAATGTGTTTAAAGTGTCATTCGAGGACAAATATGTTTCTAAGTGGGGGATAATGTAACGACCCGTAAAACGAATAAGTGAAGCTAGAGCCTAACTAGTGTGTCTTGGAGTTTGTCATGAGGTTGAGGTGTTTTTATATTGTCCCGAGTTATGGTTGAAGGGTCTAAGGGTTAAACGTAAAGGAACGACTCCCCAAGGACCACCCTAGGGGTCCTTGAGGAGGACCCTAAGTCTAACCCTAAGGTTGCCCCCAAATGAGCAAACTTGCCAATTTGAGGGTGACCTACGGAAGGGGTCCACACCCCGTGGATGGCCTCCGTAGGTCAAGGGCCCCCAAACTATGCTACAACCACGAACCATGAGGTGACAGCATGAGGCGTCAACCCATCCACAGTCCGTGGATGGGGATCCGTCGATTGCACCTGTGTTGTTGGTGGTTCGGCCAAGGTGAGGTGTTGTTTGGTAATTAGCTAATTAATTTAGTTAAGTTGTGAGACGGTTATTTTAAGTTATTTATGGTATTTTAAGAGTATTAAAAGTGTTAAACTCTATTTTTCATCTCATTACTTCAAAACCCAAAATCAAAACCTCCCCTTCCCTCCTAAAGTCTCTCTCTAGAAACCTCCATTGGAGGTGAAGACTTCAAGCTCTCAAGGTCAAATCTTCAAGGTTTTCAAAGGAATTTCGTGGGAAATCAATAGCAAGGTATGGTAGTCTTTATCCTTGTCTAACTTTTCATTCAAGGAGCCAATTCAAAGGTGATTTCAAAGTATGAGAAATCTAGGGTTTTTACTCAATCTCATGGGTTCTTTTATCAAACGTTTTCAAATGGTTTATAATGACAAATTATGATTGTATTAGTGTTTAATTGATGATTTATGATGAAAATACTCTATGAACCCATGAATTCTCTCAATTCCTAAATTGTGCCCTTATGAAGTGGGTTTAATGATTATGAAAGCTTATGAATGGAATTTGTCTAAATTGCTTTGAGTTATTGAATTGTATCATTATCTATGCCTTAATTATGGTGAATTTTTGGTGAGTTGATCATTTGTGATCATGGCCTTAAAAGGGCAAGTATGACCTAATTACATGTTGAAGTAGAATTGTGCTAGCGATGTTGATCCACTTGAAAGGTGGATGTGTTTAATTACTATGTATGATTATGATGTGAAGGATATGCATGTGATTTCAATGATAGAATGATGATCATGTATAGAATGTAATTGTGTTATTGTTGATGGTATATTATCAATTGACACCCATAAATGATGATGATAGAATGTGAAGGGTTTCTATAATGTATTGTTGTATCTTGAATGGATAGGCTTAGACATCCTTTTCTTATACAAATGAAAGTAATGTGAATGTTGAATCTAGAATTGGTAGGCTTATGGATCATTTTCTTGTTTAATGAATGTGTCTTGACTTGATGAATATGAATCGATAGTCTATGGCATTCCTTTCATATATGAGTAATGAATGTGTCTTGACTTGATGAATATGAATCGATAGGCTATGGAATTCCTTTCATATATGAGTGATGAATGTGTCTTGACTTGATGGATATGAATCGATAGATGAACTGATAGGATTATGTCATTCCTTTCATGAGTATAAGAATGTAATGAGGAACCATGAATCGATAGGCTTATGACATTCTTTCAATGAGGACTCTAGAGCTATCCTTGAATGTACCATGGATCGATAAACTTATAGCATTCCTTCCTTGTGTAATGATGTATCATGGGTCAATAGGCTAAAGGCATTCCTCCCTAGTACACTAATGTAATGTGAATAAAATAATCTATGGGAATGTAGGCTAAGCACTGAGTGGATATGGTTAGATGGAAACTCTCCCAATGTTAGGTTAGAGTTCCAATGAACATCTTCCTATCCCATAAACCATGTGCCCACATAGGTCTAGCTAGTGGATCCACCTAAGCTAGGTTATTAGTTTACCTTAGGCAAGTAGACCACCTCTTTTCGGTGTGGGGCTATATGACACCAGATTCTGTGATCTAGCTTTCATGGTCTATGTCTGTTAAACGCTTATTCCCATCATGCGAGATGTGCATTATGGTTTCTTGAGGAGTTTTATGAAGTGTGGGTGGTAGTATGGGATGCCATCCATGCATGGCACGAGTAGGTTTTGAGAGGGTCATAATGAGTTCTCTAAGTCCTAATGACTAATATATGTATGTGTCCTAAATGAAGTTAATGAAGACGGTTGACTTATTTGTTTAAATGTAAAGATGCATGCTATACTTGGATTATATTATAAGTTACTTCCTTGTCATGACTATCGTATATGAATGTGCCTTGTCTTTGGTCACTTCAAAGGAGTACTTAGTGTGAGTAGTAGTATGGGATGCTACTTGCACATTCCACAAGTATGACTTAGAGTTGTCTTAGATGTTGGTCTTAATGTGGTGAAGTGACTTATGAAATGTTTATGTCTCTTATATGCTTTACTGTGTTAAGGTGGAAAGGATGAATGGTAGGTTCACTTTTGGTGACCTTAAGGTGGTACCTTTGTGTGGGCTGTGGTATGGGATGCTATCCATACATTGCACAAGGTATAGCTTGAGGGTTACTTGAGGTGAAGTCTTAATGTGAAGGTAATGGTTTATATGTGGATTATGTTCTAATGTGAAAATATGACTTGTATGTTGGTTGTGACTTATATTATGCATCTTTTATCAATGTTCATGAAGTTTTACCAAAATGGCATAAAAGCATGACTTTCAAACAAAATGTCCTTTCTAAGCATGTTTTTGCATGGCTATCATACTTTGTACTTAATTATGCTAACCCATTCTTCTTCATGTTTTAGTACAAGTGTAGGTTCCGGTAAGTGATTTGCATTGCTCTAGTTGAAGCTTGGATTAGAGTTCTCCAAGACATTTTGGGTATATCCTCATAGATCGAGGACAAGTGTTTAGAAGTTTCTTTCCTTTCCATGTCATAAACTACTTTAGATTTCTATTGTAAAGGGCCGTGTCCCTACTTTTGTTCAAGATTTTGTCTAAGATGGCCATGTGAGATATATACTTCCTCTTGCGTTCAAATCTTTTTGAATGTTAGATTGTATGGTTTTAAATTAAAAGTTTTAATTCTGTACTATTTCTATTACCTATGTATTGAATGTGCTATGAGGCTTTTATAAGACCCCTTTTGGGTCGAGTACGCCGTGTTGCATCCGGGATCTAGACTCGTGTCGTGACAGATCACTTCCTCGAACATAATGAGGACTCACCAAATCTTCACTTCCTTGATAAAAAACGAAGCTAGCCACGAATGTGAGAATCTATGTCATCGGACCCTACAAATGATAAGAATGTAGGTATGAGTATGCGTTAGTACAAACATGTACTAAATATGATGGCTAGCATAAACAACATAAACATAACCATTAGTCAACACATGACATAAGACATAAGCATAATCAAGACATAATAAACATCATTATGAGAGAGAAATACTTCCTTAAGTAACCTCACTTAACCTTAGTCAAGACTTGGGTCATCCACCTCTAGTCAAACTTACATCATAGAGGGAAAATCTAGCAACACTCTAAGTCAAACATACTCATATCGTTCATACTTACTTTTAAAGAAATGGGGATTCACCTCATTGCCTAACTTACAAAGGCTAACGGGTATTCACTACTTTCCTTAGTTACCTTTAGATCATGGGTACTCGCCTCCACAATCACATCATATGACACGAGTACTCATCTCCATATCATTTCATAAGGATCATGGGTACTCGCCTCCATGTCCATTCATCATATTTGGAACATAGGGAATCACCCCTTGTTCAATTCTAAGGAGTATGGGAAATCACCACATATCCTTCAATATAGAGGTCAAGGGTAGTCCCCTCTAGCCTCATCATTTAGTTAACATTTTAGTCTAGATTCATTTTAGGTGAGAAATCCTTTCAAACCTAGAATCATTCATGTGAGAAAGCCTTTCACATTTATACATTCATAATTAGGCAATTCATGTGGGAAGTATCCCTTCCTCAATAATAACATCAATTACCAACGATTCACATCATTAGATTTACTCTCAAAGCCCTAGATCTCATGATAATCATCTAAGCTTCATTCTGAAGCAATTGTAATCATATTTAATCAATCCTATAAGGACAAGCTTAAACTCACAAAGTTTCCCTTCATGACATCAACCCAACTATATCAATTCTAGGTCAAATCATGGAATACGCATAGGTACATGTAATTTCATCCTCAAAACATGTAATCTTATCAATTAAATTATAAACAATCATAATCCACTCAATTGGATCAAACAGTAACTCATGGTGCCATCCATGAGGCCCACCTACGGGGCATGGATCTAACCACAGGGCATGGTTGGCCCCGTGGGTGACATCTGGAAATGCTGAAAATTGTTAGGCTTTTCCCTTTTGGGTACGGAGTGTTACATTATCTCCCCCTTGGGATCATTCGTCCTCGAATGGGATTCTAAGTACGTTTCCAAATGAAAAGACTCAAGATTAGGAGCCCATCATGCATGCAACTCATTTAAATGCACACAACCAAGGAGAAACTTTATCTCCAAGCTAAACATACTCAATGCACCGTAAGGAAGTAGGAACTACATCTAACAACCAATTATGCGTGAAATTATTAGATTTCTTACATTTAAGGAGGAACTACCTTCTCTAAACTTAAAAGCATGATCAACACAGTCTCATGGAGCCTAAAGGCAATCAACACCCAAAGCACATATTCAAGGATGAAATCCTCACTCCAAGTCAAGGCATGTTCAATAATTCATCTCATGAAGTCTATAGGCAACTCATACTCAATACTAAACATCCTGAGGAAAATAATTCATATAAGTCGTTTCTTTCACAACTTAAGCAATTCATGAACATGCATAATCATAAGGAAATCATGGAAACACATAAAACACACATGACTTCAAACATAAGCAAACCAAGAGGAGCTCATTACCTCAAGCTAGAATAGGAGGAAAAAGGTGAGAATAGAGGGACTTCATATCGGCCTCGGCCTCTCAAGTAGCACCCTCAACTAAGTGGTTTCTCCACAACACCTTTACGAAAGCAACTTCCTTGTTCCTCAATCTCTTAACTTGCCGGTCTAGAATCTCAACCGAAACTTCTTCATAAGAGAGATTTTCATCAACTCCCAACCTTTCAAGGGAAACTATGGATGTTGGATCTCCAACACACTTCTTAAGCATAGAGATATGGAAAACGGAACGCACCATTGCCAAATCATTTGGTAAATCAAGTTCATACGCAACCTTACCAATATGTCTCAAGATTTGATACGGGCCCACATATCGGGGACTAAGCTTCCCCTTCTTGCCAAATCTCATCACACCCTTCATGGGTGAGATTTTCAAATAGATCCAATCACTAACCTCAAACTCTAGGTCTTTTCTTCTAACATCGGCATAGGACTTTTTTCGACTTTGGGCGGTTCTCAACCTCTCTCTAATGAGCCGGACTTTCTCCATAGCCTCAGAACTAATTCAGGTCCAATCAAAGTAACTTCACCCACTTCAAACCACCCTATAAAAGATATACACCTCCTACCATAAAGAGCTTCAAAGGGGGCCATACCCTTACTAGAATGGTAGCTATTATTATAAGTGAACTATATCAACGACAAATGATCATCCCAACTTCCCTTGAAATCGATGACATATGCTCTCAACATATCCTCTAAAGTTTGTATCGTTCTCTCCGATTTCCCATCGGTTTTTGGGTGAAAAGTTATTCTAAGCTTAACCTTAGTACCAAGCCCCTTTTGAAATGACTTCCAAAACTGGGAAGTAAATTGGGTACCACGATCGGAAATAATGGACAAAGGCACTCCATGTAGCCTTACCATCTCTCTCAAATGAAACTTGACATAATCTTCTATCGAATAAGAAACCTTGATGGGAAGGAAATGTGCTGATTTTGTCATCCAATCTACCACCACTCAAATAGAGTCATGTTGTCACCGGGTGCGAGGCAAACCAACTATAAAGTCCATATTCACGTCTTCCCACTTCCAAGTAGGAATGTTAATATTTTGAGCTCTGCCAAACCCAAGAAGCTTATAATATCTATCGGTGATAGATGTCTAGGCCAACTCTTGACTGCATCCGTCCTAATTGGATCCACCTCAATACCCTTGCTTGAAACAATATGGCCTAAGAAAGCCACAGATCTCAACCAAAATTCACATTTGCTCAACTTTGCATAAAGTTGTTGGGCCTTGAGGATTTGCAATACGATCCTCAAATGATCAATATGCTCATTCTCACTTCTTGAATATATCAAAATATTATCGATAAACACTATTACAAACATGTCAAGATATTGTCGGAATACTCTATTCATCAAGTCCATGAACGCCGCCGGGGAGTTAGTCAAACCAAAGGACAACACTAAGAACTCATAATGGCCATATTAGGTCCTAAAAGCCATTTTCGGAATATTTTCCTCTTTCACCCTCAATTGGTGATAGCCCGATCGGAGATCAATTTTAGAGAAATAACTTGCCCCTTGAAGTTGATCAAATAAATCATCTATCCTTGGAAGATGATACTTATTCTTAATGGTCACCTTGTTCAATTGTCGATAATCAATACACATACGAAGAGACCCATCTTTCTTCTTAACAAACAAAACCAAAGCACCCCATGGAGAGATACTCGGTCGGATAAAACCTTTGTCCAACAAATCCTTTAGTTGCTCTTTCAACTCCTTAGGTTCCGCCAGAGCCATTCTATAAGGAGGAATAGAGATAGGTTGTGTATCCGGGAGAATGTCAATTCCAAAGTCTATTTCCCTTTCGGGAGGAACACCAGATCATCAGGAAACACTTTCGGGAACTCTTTTACAACGGGGACCGACTTAATAGAAGGGGTTTTGGAATCCATATCCCTCACCCTCACTATATGGTAAATACAACCCCTGGAAATCATTTTCCTAGCTTTAAGGTAAGAAACAAATTGACCTCTAGGCATATAATTTCCCCCTTCCACTCTAGGATAGACTCATTTGGGAATTGAAACTTGACTACTCGAGTCCTACAATCAATAGAGGCATAACACGAATGCAACTAATCTATCCCAAGTATGGCATCAAAGTATAACATATCAAGCTCTACCAAATCAACAAGAGTAACTCTATGGGATAGGGAGACGGGACATCTTCTATAGACCCTCTTAGCCACCACAGAATCACCAACAAGGGTAGAGACGAAGAAGGGTTCTAATAACACATTGGGGAGCACATCAAACCCCATAGATACATAACGAGTCACAAAAGACAAAGTAGCCCTTGGATCAAGTAAAACATACACGTCTAAATGGAAAACTTTTAACATACTGGTCACCACATCTGGGGAGTTCTTTTCATCACCTCTAGTTTGGAGAGCATAAAAACAGTTTTACTTAGGAGCACTTGCACCCGAACCACTTGGACCGAATGAAGGGTAGGGTTGAGCCCTACGACGAATATCTCCATCAATCTTTGCAATCGAAGGACAATTTCTTATCTTGTGATCCGTCTTGCCACACCCAAAGCAAGCATTAGAGCCCGCCAGACACTTACCCTCATGATTTTTTCCACATTTGTCACAAGTAGGCATTGCATGCCTATTACCATCTCCTTGAGGTTTTGGGTTAGATACCCTCTCATTATTAGGCCTTAGAGGAGCATTTGAATAACCTTGCCTGGAGAACTGTTGTCGAAACCTTGAACGACCTCGTCTACCGAATCTAGAATGTGAATCGTTACCATTATCCACTCTTGCTCTCTTTGCTTATCTAAATATTTCCTTGAGATTTTCTTTCTCAATTTGTTGGGCATGCACCATAAGGCGAGAAAGGTCCATGTCATGGACAAGCATAGCAGTGCGGCATTCTTTGACAACCAAGTCGGACACTCCCGACACAAACTTACTCATCTTGGTCCTATGATCCGCCACAATAGAAGGAGCATACTTAGATAGTTGAGTTAACCTCAAAGCGTATTCCCTTACACTTATATTTCCTTGCCTAAGGTTTATGAATTCAAGTACCTTGGCCTCTCTCATCTCTAGAGGGAAAAATCTATCAAGAAAAAAACTTTTGAACCTTTCCCATTCTATGGGACCTGCTTCCACCGACCTTGTCTCTTTCTATTGATTAAACCAAATCTGAGCAACCCCTTTGAGTTGGTAAGCAGTTAGATCGCCTTCTCTACCGGAGTCACTCCCATAATAGAAAGTATGTTGTAGACCTCGTCAATAAAATCTTGAGGGTCTTCCTAAACTTTGGAGCCATAAAATTTGGGAGGGTTAATCCTTGTAAAATCCCTAACTCTTGCCGCCGCCGTACCCACATTTGAGTTCACGGTAGCCACCACCTCTCTATTGGATTGAGTCGTCACGACTTGAGCCAACACTTGGAAAGCCAACCTAAATTCCGCATTTATTACATTCCCATTCAATGGGTCAATCAGAGCTTGAGAAGGAGCTTGGGGAGGAACTTGAGGAGGAACTTAAGGAGGAACCTCTTGATCAACATTGCCTCCCTCCATTCTTCTAGCATTATCCCTTGTAGTAGTCATATCCTGAAAACCATCAGGTAAGAATTATGAGAAACACTTATAGAGTTAAACTCCATGGAACGACTTAGAGAAGTGAAAAAGTGAAGTTTCCTAAACATCTAATAACCTCTCATTCATAAATATGGCACGCTTCACACATATGAACAAGACTCTACTAGACGTGATTTGAGACATCCTAGAGCCATTCTAAACCTTGTGCTCTGATACCATGTTTGTCACGACCCAAGGGTACCCCCTAGATATAACAAGGCGTACAAGACCCCGAGAGGCTTCATACAAGCCACTTAGCATATCATAACATAAAGTAATAGAAAATGGTGCAAAAATCAAAAAACATTTCAACACAATTAAAGTCTTTATAAAATGAGCGGAAGTCTAGTACCATAGTCTCAAACCATCTAAAACAACATGAATATAGTCTTGGGATGCATCTCATACAATAGTCCAAGACATAAAAGAAAGACATAAAAGAAAAGGGTGATCATATCCTCGGACACAATGAAGACTCACCAAATCTTCACTTCCTTGATCAATAATGAAGTTAGCCACGAGTGTGAGAATCTATGTCGCCGGACCCTACATTTGATAAGAATGTAGGCAAGAGTATGCGTTAGTACAAACATGTACTAAATATGATGGATAAAATAAACAACATAAGCATAAGCATAAGTCAATACATGACATAAGGCATAAGCATAACCAAGACATAATAAGCATCATAATGAGAGAGAAATACTTTCTAAAGTAACCTCACTTAACCTTAGCCAAGACTTGGGTCATCCACCTCTAGTCAAGCTTACATTATGAAGGGCATATCTAGCAACACTCCAAGTCAAACATCTTCATAACATATTCATATTGTTCATACTTACTTTTAAAGACATGAGGATTCGCATCATTGCCTAACTTACAAAGGCTAACAGGTATTCACTTCTTGCCTTACTTACCTTAAGATCATGGGTACTCGCCTCCACAATCACATCATATGACACATGTACTCGTCTCCACATCATTTCATAAAGAGCATGGGTACTCGCCTCTGTGTCCATTCATCATATTTGGAACATAGGGAATCACCTCTTGTTCAATTCTAAGGAGTACGGAAAATCACCACATATCCTTCAATATAGAGGTCAACGGTAGTCGCCTCTAGCCTCATCATTCATTTAACATTTTAGTCTAGATTCATTTTAGGTGAGCAATCCTTTCAAACCTAGAATCATTCATGTGAGAAAGCCTTTCACATTTATACATTCATAATTAGGCAATTCATGTGGGAAGTATTCATTCCACAACAATAACATCAATTACCAACGATTCACATCATATGCTTTACTCTCAAAGCCCTAGATCTCATGATCATAATCTAAGCTTCATTCTTAAGCAATTCTAATAATATTTCATAAATCCTATAAGGACAAGCCTAAATTCAGAAAGTTTCCCTTCATGGCATCAATCCAACTATATCAATTCTAGGTCAAATCATGGAATAGGCATGGGTACATGTAATTTCATCCTCAAAACATGTAATCCTATTAATACAATCATAAACAATAATAATCCACTCAATTGGATCAACATTCATCATAACTCACAATATTGGAACAAATCCTAACTAGAATTGGGGAATTCTTCATTGATTAGGGGAATTCCAGGGGACTCCATGGGAGAAAGGATCCCATGGATGAAAAACCA
>NW_026028194.1:0-556 GCF_019186545.1 Solanum stenotomum | reverse complement strand
TAGATTCAACTTTAATAAGTGACGTAGATTTCTTTTGTTATTTTTGTAGTAACTTCTATCATATTTATATTAAGAGGATGATATAAAATAGGATGACTATTAATGGCTGAGAACGATTAGATAATCTTCACTTATATTAATTTACCTAACGGATAGATTTGATTATGAGTTCAAATAAAGATATATCATTCACTATAACTCTATTTTGAAATTTCCCATAGCATGTAGCAGACCATCTTGATTTTTGTTTCCTTAATGAGGTGTTATGTGTGATTACTTGACACACATAATATACAATGAAGAAGTTTCCACATTTGTGATTGTACATTGAAATAGGTTTTACTTCAAAATTTTGTTATTGAGCTTTTGATTTATTTAATTGAAAATCTCAAGTCAAGAGTAGTAAACTAGATGAAAGGGCAGAAATGCAATTATAATATGTTTTTATCTAGAAAGAGACTCAAATTTTTAATGTTAGAGGTAAGGCTATTGGAAAATCGGGTTTGACAGATTATATACTCTGTGTCATCATCTTTAATTTACTTAAGGTTTATTA
>NW_026028193.1:0-687 GCF_019186545.1 Solanum stenotomum | reverse complement strand
TAGGGCTTAAGTTTTTGTAGAATTTTTTCGGTTTAGGGTTCGAAACGGTTTGTTGAAGATTTTAAGATTTTTTTTACAGTTTAGGGGTTCTTAGGGATTAAGATTTCTTTGGTTTTAGGGTTTAGCATTTCTTTTAAATGATTTTTAGGGTAAATTATGGTGTAGGGCTTTGTGTTTATTAGTTTTTTAGGTTTACGATTTTTTAGGGGTTCTAAAAGAGGTTTTTTTTTCTTAAACTTTTTATGGTTTAGTATCTTGGGTATTAGGATTTATAAGGGTTTAAGGTTTAAAATTTCCTAGGGTTTACAGTTTAGTGTTTCTGCGAGTTTTTTAGCGTATGTTCTATTTCTTGGTTTAGGGCTTAGGGTTTTAGGTTTAAAGATTTTGATTGAGTTTTTTTCAGGTTTATAAGGGCTTATGATTTTCTTAAGGATTTTTTAGTTTTAGGGTTTTATAAAGTTTTAAGGATTTTTTTTTGGTTTCTTTATGTTAAGGGTTTAGTCCCTAAGGTACTATGGTTTAAGGTTTAGGGTTTAGGATTTCGGTTTTTAGGTTAGGGTTTTTTTTAGGTTTTATGATTTTTTTAGGATTATTATTTTTATGATTAGGGTTTTTAAACGTTTTTAGGGTTTTTTAGGGGTTCTAAAAGAGGTTTTTTATTCTTTTTAGAGTTTTTAGGGTTTAGGG
>NW_026028192.1:0-385 GCF_019186545.1 Solanum stenotomum | reverse complement strand
AGTTTTTGAGCAATTATCTCAAATCACAAAAAGAAGTATGTTTTTAAAACATAAGAGCTAGTATCATATTTGAGAGTAGTATTGAGCACCGATATGGGGGAGAGTTCAGACAACTCCCAGCCCCCATAAACCATGTAGCCATCATGGGTAGAAAAGGGTCATACTTTTTAGATGATTCATTAGTGCCTTTTAGCATAGACTAGTGGATCCACTTAGTAGTCAGGTTCTATACCCTCGGAAAGGTATAGGACGGCCCTGTCAGCGTGAGGAAAAACGAAATATCATCACAATATCTCTTACGTAATGGTTGTTGATTAGAAAAACTCCCACAAAAGTATTTGTATTCTTATTTACACCGTTTAATTGTATTTTTACATACATTTCT
>NW_026028191.1:0-1388 GCF_019186545.1 Solanum stenotomum | reverse complement strand
CTCTCAAGTCACGGTACATCTTTGTGGAGCCAGTATAGATTGAATATCTGGATCTATGGGCTTCTGCCATGATCCTTTCTTAGAGCTCATCCTCATTTGGAACACACGATCTACCTTTGTATCTTAATACCCCATCCCCCTTTTTTTCAAAATCCATAAACTCTTTCTTATGAACATTTGCTTTTAGTTCAAGTAAAATAAGGTCTTTATCTTGTTTCTCCTTCACTTCAGATACTAGTGATGATTCAGCCACATTCATCACCACAACTCCACCTTCGTTGGAGTCTAACAGACGAACTCCCAAATGGGAAAGTCTATGAACTTTCTTAGCTAACTCTTTCTTTATTTCTTCAATATGAGAAATACTATCCATGGATAACCTTCTCAAAGCATCAACAACAACATTAGCCTTACCTGGGTGATACAGGATGCTCACGCCCTAGTCTTTGAGCAACTCTAATCACCTCATTTGCCTGAGATTAAGCTCGTTCGTACTGAGCACATACTAGAGACTCTTGTGGTCAGTGAACACATCCACATGAACATTGTATAGATAGTGACGCCATATTTTGAGAGCGAACACTACTGTTGCCAACTCGAGATCGTGAGTAAGGTAATTTTTCTCTTGAATCTTAAGTGTTCTTGAGGCATAGGCTATAACCTTACCATTTAGCATCAATACAAAACAAAGTTCAACTCTGAACGCATCACAATAAATAACAAAGCCTTTTGTAGCCTCTAGTAGGGTCAACACTGGAGCAATAGTCAGCCGAGTTTTCAATTCCTGAAAGCTTTTCTCACAAGCTCAGCCATTGAAACTTAGTTGTTTTCTGAGTCAACTTAGTCAACGGAGACAAAATACAAGAAAACCCCTCAGCAAACCTTTTGTAGTAACTAACCAACACTAGGAAACTTCTTATGATAGTTGGAGATGTGGGTCAGGGCCAGTTCTACATTACTTCAATCTTTTAAGTGTCAACTCGAATCCCTTCACCAGATATAATGTGGCTTAAGAATGCCACAAACTAAAGCCAAAACTCACACTTAGAAAATTTGGCATATAACTCTCGATCTTTGAGTGTCTGGATGACTATTCTGAGATAACTTGCATAATCCTCCTCATTCCTCGAATAAATTAGTATGTCATCACTAAATATGATAACAAATATGTCGAGCTATGGCTTAAATGAATTACGCAGGAGCATTCGTCAAGCCAAAAGACGTCACAAGGAACTCATAATGACCATAACAAGTCCTGAATGTTGTTTTTGGGATGTCACTTTCTCTTACTGTCAATTGATGATAGCCAAATCTAAGGTCTATCTTAGAGAAGCAAGTGGCACCTAGAAGTTGGTCAAAAAGATCATTAATTCTCGGAAGGGGATACT
>NW_026028190.1:0-450 GCF_019186545.1 Solanum stenotomum | reverse complement strand
TAATCATGATAATAATTATATTATTTTTGAATACATATGTAAGTAAAAATGAACGGAGAAAGTAATGTGTTGGTGGGAAGATATTTCAATCAAATAGAACACTATAGTGAATGTGCATGAACATATATTTTCGTCTTCCTTCTTCATTGGCTATGTATTTGTCACGACCCGATTTATCAAGTCATGATGGCACCTACTATAACCCACCAGCAGGTAAGCCAACCCGTAACCCTGAACCACAAGTAATGGGTCTGAGGGTAGAAATTAAACAAGAGTAGGAAAATAACAATATAAACAGGCGAAAGCAACCCAAAACATATATACAAATAAAGATCCCTCCCAGAACCTGAAAGTCACCAGTACAGAGCTACTACAAAAGGAGAACAAGTCCCAAAACTGGACAACAGAGACTGGACTGTCTAGAAAGGAAGAAGACAAGTCTATATATAC
>NW_026028189.1:0-895 GCF_019186545.1 Solanum stenotomum | reverse complement strand
TCACCCACTCCAATCCTTTCTTTGTGTACGTCTCCTCGTTGTAATTGCTTGTGAAAAATCTATCTGCCTCTAGCCTCCTGTAAATTCGAAATCAACTTATAAGTTACCTAATTGTGTAAAAATTATAATAGTAATGCATAAAATTTTCTTGTTTATTTACAACAAACCTTATTGCCATGAGAAGGAATATGTTAAATGCAGTTTCTGAAATGGCAAATCCTTTAATCTTTTTCTCCGCCATGAGTCCTACTAGTAAATCCAACTCTTCTATATCATCATCATATACTTCACGAAGTGTTTTGATTGCTTCTTCATCATCCGTCAAATCTTCCCATTTCGAAATAGGAATTTGTAGCATTCCTCTTCGAAAGTCATTGTACCTAGCAACACTTCTTTCTCTATCTCTATAAACTGCCATCAAAATATAATTAATTTATTGATTATTGGAAAAGAACTAATTATTCAACAAATAATTATTAATAATAAAGCCAGATTTTATTGATGATATTCTGATTGTACGTAATAGAAAATAAACTTACTTTCAAGGGCTGCAAGGTCAATATGATGTGGCCTATCAGTTCCATCAACATCTTGGGCAATAAGATCTCTCATCCACACTGGATAATTCCAAAGTTCAAGAGCTCCACTAGCTTGGTGGCCCATTGAAACCATTTGCTTAGTAAACCCAATTCTTGATAAATTCTCTTTTCCTTTACTCCCAACTACTTCTTCCATCGGAATTCTACAATATAATTTCAATATTGCAATTTGATTATGTTAATTTTATGTATATATAATATTGAAATTATAGTGGATAAAGTTAATTTAGTATTATAATAAGTAAAGTTTGTTACGATGAGATTTTTATTTTTTTTTGTCACTATACTAATAATAT
>NW_026028188.1:0-586 GCF_019186545.1 Solanum stenotomum | reverse complement strand
AGTTTTCAATTCAAGTTCATATCTAATTACTAAAATTAATTAGTTATATATTCAAGCTAATTAGTTCCAAGTTCAAGTTCTAATTTCAAGTTCAAGTCTAAGTTCAACTTCAAATTTTAAGTTCATGTTCTAAGTTCAAGTTCAAGTTCAAGTTCTAATTTCAAGTTCAAGTTCTAAGTTCAAGTTCTAAGTTCAAGTTCAAATTCTAATTTCAAGTTCAATTCAAGCTCTAAGTTCAAGTTCAAGTTCTAATTTCAAGTTCAAGTTCTAAGTTGANATTTCAAGTTCAAGTTCTAAGTTCAAGTTCAAGTTCTAAGTTCTAAGTTCTAAGTTCTAGTTTAAATTCAAGTTCAAGATCAAGTTCTAAGTTCAAGTTCAAGTTCAAGTTCTAAGTTCAAGTTCAAGTTCAAGTTCTAAGTTCTAAGTTCAAGTTCAAGTTCTAATTTCAAGTTCAAGTTCTAAGTTCAAGTTCAAATTCTAAGTTCAAGTTCAAGTTCAAGTTCAAGTTCTAAGTTCAAGTTCAAGTTCTAATTTCAAGTTGAAGTTCTAAGTTGAAGCTGAAGTTCTAAGTTCATGTTCAAGTTCT
>NW_026028187.1:0-586 GCF_019186545.1 Solanum stenotomum | reverse complement strand
CATGTTCTCTCTCTGTTTCGAAAGGCAGTTTGATCTCGTTTTGCTATCTTACAGAAACAAGCTCAGTTTTCAAATCGATCACTTTCAAAGTGGCCAATTTGTGTCACTGCCACAGTAGGAGGCAGATCATACTTTCTGGTGTACCCCCAGTTTTGTTTGGTGTTGAAACACTGTTTGGAGAACACTTTCACCTTCCAGGTTCATATTTTTTTGAAAGTTACTTCCAGAGTTTATGATAGAGTGTAGGCAATAGCAAATATGCAGATGCATGTTCAGAAGCAGAAACCCAATAACCTGAACAGTAAGCCAAACAGTTGAGTATAGGCAAGACTACGAAAAAGAATTATTCAAATTACAGTATACCCACCTTGTCATCAATACATCTGAAGTTTTTGAAAGTCTCTGCAGGATCTTTATGCAAGCTTTCAATGAAAATTTGCCTAGACAATTAAAGTTCATACAACCTTTTCAAGTTAAAAAAGCAGTGAATATTCATCATCACCATCCTGCAACAACAAAAATTGCACATTTGACCAAAACCCATCAATAAAACACAGCCCCCTTCAATTTGTTAATGGCACATACT
>NW_026028186.1:0-204 GCF_019186545.1 Solanum stenotomum | reverse complement strand
ATTTAAACAACTTTAACTCTTGAACTAGATTAGTTTTGACTTAATACAACACTAAATCCACCAACTAAACCACATTAATTAATTTAACTTATTTAAACAACTTAACAACTTTAACTAGTTTAGTTTTGACTTAATTCCAACAACTAAATCCATCAACAAAACCACATTTTTTAATTAAACTTATTTCTAAATTTAAAGCTAAGT
>NW_026028185.1:0-764 GCF_019186545.1 Solanum stenotomum | reverse complement strand
GTCGTGACAAGCTTGGTATCAGAGAACTGGGTTGTTAAATCCTCGGAGTCCAACACACCGCGTTGAGTAGAGTCCTAATCATGGTTGTGAAGCGCGCCACGACTATGAATGGGAGGCTACAAAACGTTTTAGGAAAGGTTTCCCTTCTTCATGTTCTATGTCGTGCTTAGAGTGTGATAAAGTGATTCCTCCCTAACGCTTGTTCTTTGATTGTTAGATCATCATGCCAAAATGAGAGGAAGACGGGCCCGATCACCGGAAGAGCCACCCACCAATGGTGAGCTCCGTGATGCACTCACCATGCTTGCACAAGTGGTATCTAACCAAGTGCAACAAGGAGCCCAAGCTCCTCGAACTACCACCCCGGGGGAAAGGGTGAGAGATTTCATGAGGATGAACCCTCCGGTCTTCCATGGTTCAAAGGTGGATGAGGACCCGCAAGAGTTCATCGATGAGGTATGCAAAATCTTGATCATTGTGGATGTTGGTGCTTGTGAGAAGGCAGAATTGGCGGCTTACCAACTCAAGGGGATTGCTCAAATTTGGTTTGATCAATGGAAGGGTGAGAAAGTTAATGGCTATGTGGTGTTGTGGGAGGAGTTTAAAATTGCTTTCCTTAATAGGTTCTTCCCTCTTGAGCTTAGGGAGGCAAAGTTGGTGGAGTTCATGAACTTGAAGCAAGGAGCTATGAGTGTGAGGGAGTATGCCCTCAAATTTGTCCAACTCTCCAAGTATGGACCTCACTTGGTGGCCGACTCTAGGTC
>NW_026028184.1:0-930 GCF_019186545.1 Solanum stenotomum | reverse complement strand
TCTTCTTCCTTTCGAGACAGTCCAATCTTTGTTGTCCAGTTTTGGGACTTGTACTCATTTTGTAGTAGCTCTGTACTGGTGACTTCCAGGTTCTGGGAGGGATCTTTATTTGTTTATATTGTTATTTTCCTACTCTTGTTTAATTTCTACCCTTAGACCCATTACTTGTTGTTCCGGGTTACGGGTTGGCTTACCTGCTGGTGGGTTATAGTAGGTGCCATCATGACTTGAGAAATCGGGTCGTGACAAATTGGTATCAGAGCCCAGGTTCGTCGGTCTCACTTGTACAGAGCTAACGTCTAGTAGAGTCCTGCAGATCGGTACGGAGACTTCCGTTACTTATCTTCGGGAGGCTACAGGATGTCTTTAGGAACGTGTTGCTTTTGTCTTATCGGTTTTTGAAAATCTTACTTGTACCACTCTTTTATAAGGATGGCTCGTACGCATGGTAGGGCCCCAGCTAGGGGTAGAGGCCGACCTCGAGGTCGTGCCAGAGCTACAGCACCAGCCCAGGACCGAGAGCAAACTCTGGAACCGGTGTTAGAGCCACCTGCAGCTCCAGCACAGCAGCAACCGATGGGCCCGGGACCAGCCCAGCCACCGCCCGAGCCTGTGGCAGCTCCAGATATACAGGCGATGCTCGTACAGATACTAGCTGCTATTGGGGGTATGCAGCAGGCCCCAGCTCCAGCCGTTCCAGTACCGCAGGGCCAGCCTACACCAGCGGTACCAGTTGTTCAGCAGCTAGCGGCACCGGTTGTTCAGCCTGACTATTTGAAGGGCGTCATGCCACTACGGGAGCAGATGATGCTCGGGGTGTTCCTTAGACTATCACCACCGAGGTTTTTTGGGGCAGTGGGGGAGGATGCCCACGAGTTTCTAGTTACTTGCCGCGAGCGGCCACATACTTTGGGTTTAGTGGAGTCGAGA
>NW_026028183.1:0-202 GCF_019186545.1 Solanum stenotomum | reverse complement strand
CTAAATCAGGTCTATTTTGAGTTTCATCGATCGATAACATATGTTGTTTTATTTCTGGCCAAGATGGATTGCACGTCATAGTCACAAAAAGATCAGGTTTTCCAAAGTGTTGTACTAAGGCGATAGCATCCATATATCGACGCCGCATATCTCTTGGTCCACCTATGAAAGTAACCGGGAGGAATGTTTTTTTGCCAATTTT
>NW_026028182.1:0-645 GCF_019186545.1 Solanum stenotomum | reverse complement strand
AACTGAGACAAACGAGTTTGAGAGAAACGAGCAAGTTAAGAAGATTCGAGCAACGATCTTGTCGGAATTTAAAATCGAAAAAAAAACTAGATATATATTTTTTTCTTGAAGGTGTAGAAGTGACTATTGCTAAAAAAAAAAAACTCCAACCGTCCCCCTTCTCCTCAAGAGTGAACATGGGTATTTATAGACGGAATTTGGGATTGAAAAAGGGGGGAAACGGGTTGAGAAGATGGGAGGATTTCCAAATTTTGAAATTCAAAAATCTCTTCCCAAGAGATAAGGTTGCCAAATTTCCGCGATTTGGTGGGATTTTCGCGTGAAGAAGACGATATAGGGGTCGTAGGGTATGGCTGCTGTCCGCGATTTCTGGGTTTGCAGCGTCTTGAATCTTGGTTCTCGCGTTGAGGAAGAAGGAGAAAAGGGTTGGGTCAGATGTGGTATGGATATGTATGTTTGGATCGCTGGTTGTATTGTTGAAATGGGTTTCTTTTGAATTGGTTGTATTGAGGAATTGTTGCTGAAGTGGGCTGGGTCATTGGTGGAAAAGGAAATGGGCCAAAAATAGGGAGTGTTGGGCCGGCTGATGCTGGAAAAAAAAAAGGCCCAAAGTTGGTCTGAAATAATTAAAGTAAATGGTAAGGA
>NW_026028181.1:0-1171 GCF_019186545.1 Solanum stenotomum | reverse complement strand
TTGGTTTAGGGCTTAGGGTTTTAGGTTTGAAGATTTTGATTTAGTTTTTTTCTAGTTTAACAGGGCTTATGATTTTCTTATGGGATTTTTTAGGTTTTGAGTTTTATAAGGTTTTAAGGGTTTTTTTTTTATGGTTTCTTTATGTTTAGGGTTAAGGGTTTAGGCCCTTACGTACTATGGTTTAAGGTTTAGGGTTTAGGATATCGGGTTTTGGGTTATGGTTTTTTTTAGGTTTTATGATTTTTTTTTGGATTATTATTTTTTTTATTAGGGTTTTTAAATGTTTTTAGGGGATTCTTAGGGTTTTTTTAAGATTTTGGATTTCTTAAGATTGTGGGTTACTTAGGTTTTAGGGCATAAGATTTTAAGTTTAGGATTTTTTTAGGGCTTAAGGTTTTAAAGGGATTTATTGTGTTTTTTGGGGTATTATAGTTCTAGGGTTTAGAGTTCCTTAGTGTTTCATATGGTTTGGGGTTTAGGGTTTAGCCCTATGGTTTAGAGATAAGGATTTAAAGTTTCTTAGGTTATAAGATTTAGCGTTTAGGACTTCTTAACGATTGGTTTTTTTAATGGATTAGGGTTTTTTGCTTCAGATTTTCTAGGGTTTAATTGGGGTTAGAGGAATTTTTAGGTTCAGGGTTTTATAAGGTGTTTAGGGTTTAGGGTTTTTAAATATTTTTAGGGGTTTTTTTATTATTTCTTATGGTTTAGGGTTTTTTTGGATTTAACCCTAAGCTTTAGAGTGAAAGATTTTGGATTTCTTTGGGTACAAAATATCTTAGAATTTAGGGTTTTAGGTCTAGGTTTATTATTAAGGGTTTGTAAGGTTAAAGGTTTAGGGCTTAAACTTTTGTAGAATTTTCTAGGTTTAGAGTCTTTTTAGGTTTAGGGTTTTAAAATGTTTTTTCATGATTTTTTATGATTTTTTACGGTTTAGCAGTTCTTAGAGCTTAGGGTTTAGGACTTTNTTTAGGTTTAGGGTTTTAAAAGGTTTTTTCATGATTTTTTATGAGTTTTTACGGTTTAGCAGTTCTTAGAGCTTAGGGTTTAGGACTTTAGATTTTAGATTTAGGGTTTTTTTAGGTTTAGTGTTTTTAAAGGTGTTTCAAGGATTTAGGGTTTCTTGGTGTTTCATAAGTCTCGGGGTTTAAGGGTTTTCCCTAAGGTTTAG
>NW_026028180.1:0-1751 GCF_019186545.1 Solanum stenotomum | reverse complement strand
GGAAGTTTGGGCCCAAGTTTGGTTTTTCTATCCGTCTGGACCAATACTTGGGCCCATTTTCGTTTTGGACTTTTGGCCCATTTGAGTCATTTATACCTATCCTATTCTAACGTAATAGAAATATTTTCTATTTGGGCCTTAGGCTCAATTCTTCCACCTGTCCTAAACTAACACGATAATAGCAATTAAAATGACAAGGGCTTAGGCCCAAAATAACAAAATACAGTCTTTTATAAAGATTAGGCCTTTGGCCCAATCTTTTCAAATTTTCTCAATCGGTTGCTTCTTTCAACTTCGGGACCTGTTCGTCGATTTTAGTGGCTGGTTGACTCGATAAAGAAGATTTGAACCTTTACGGCTCTCTCGAAAATGCAAGGGAAAGGAACGAGTTTGTGGCAAATTCCGATGAATTTCACATGTAGGCAAAAAAGTAAAAGGAGTTAGAAAAAATATCACACAGTAAACAAATAAGACATCTATAAACTATACTTTATGCATTATTGTTAAAGAAAATCAAGGATCACTGCCAAATATACTTTATACACTATTGTTTAAAGAAAAAGGAAGCCACAATAATTGACTGGAAAGAAACCCATTTGACTAATCATGGAGGACAACGTATTCTCTACTAGAAACTATTGTAAAGCTAAATGAAAACAAATGGGATTGTGATGATTAAATAACGCAACAGCATGCTAAAAAAATGATTTCTAAACATACAAAACATCAAACCATTAACAGTTACTAAATGGAATAAAAATGAAAATCAAGATGCCACGGGAGTTTTGATGGTAGACATACGCTCTATTAAACAGGTAAAAGCCGGACCATTTCAAATTGAGGAACATGGAACAAAACCCAAGCTAACACAACTAACCCTAACAACTCAAGAAGAGATAATATTACTACTAGATTGAACAGTGAAGAGAACTTAAAATTCATGACAAGGATTAACAAATTTAAAGACAAGCCTCAGATTCGCGAACTGAAGATAACCACTGGTCAGAGACAAAACAGCTTAACAAATCCGGACATGAAGCACACAAAAAAAAGAACTGAATCAACAAGATAAGCTGCAACTTAATAAGCAACAAGGAGGAGTTAAGGCATCAGAAAAATAACTTTTCGAATTCATGTCGAGTTAAAAATCAAAATTCCAATAAAGGCCAACATATCACTTTGAGAAAATAGAAAGATTTAGGCATGGATGCTAGAGTTAATGCCATCTTAATGGGACAGTAACAACGAGAAAGAAATCACATTAGAAAAGTAAGGCAACAAAAAGGGCGAAAAGGTAGAGAATCGAGATACTCAAAATGAGAACAAAGGAATTACATTCACACAACTATAACAAACTTAAACCCTAACCTAAAAATCTCTCGTCTATTTTGAATATGATGCCAACTGGTAGCAAAAGAAAAAAAAGTTTGAAGATTGCACAAGATATAGATAACAACCGACATTATAGAAAGCATAGGGAGGAAAAATAACAAAGCGAAATTCGAGCAGAGAGAAGCAGGGAAACGACACCATTTAATACAAATCAGTGAAATTTAGAATCAATACTGACATTAGACCAGAAAACATCAAGAACATAAGCATAATATAGCCGAGCTGTCAAAAACCCAATCATAATCAACAGCTACATAACCAAAGAGTGACAACCTTATAATATTTAGAGACGACATGTCAAAATAGAGAAAAAAAAGAGATAATGGAGGGGATATCATAAACGAGAAAGCGTTACCTTT
>NW_026028179.1:0-344 GCF_019186545.1 Solanum stenotomum | reverse complement strand
AAACTATAAAAATTTAAATTTCACACTTCAAAGTTTAAATTTTAAAAGTTTGAAAATTTAAATTCAAACTTTAAAACTATAAAAGTTTAAATTTCACACTTTAAAAGTTTGAAAATTTAAAACTTTAAAACTATAAAAGTTTAAATTTCACACTTTAAAAGTTAAATTTGAACTTTTGAAGACAATAATAAAAAAAATTAAGGCGAATAGCCTATACTTTTATTAATATTAATTAAATAGTACAAGTTGAGTTACAAAATATTAGTAGAGTATTAAAAAATCTAATCTACACAGCCACCTTCTAGGAAGGGTTCTGATTAGACCTCGAATTATTATACTCATAC
>NW_026028178.1:0-374 GCF_019186545.1 Solanum stenotomum | reverse complement strand
GGATGTGGGGCGGGTTGAAGTGGATTTTTAAAAAAATTAATGTGGGGCAGAGCGGGTTGTGTGTATATGTGATTTTATGTGGATTCAAACTTAACTTTAACTTTCTACATGTTATAAGAGAGATAGAGCATTATTTATTAAGATAATTTCTTTAAAGCTACTAAAATATTTAAGATAGTAAATGAAAATAATTCAATAAAGAATAATACAATTTCTTACTTATTTCCCAATTGATCTTTAAAAGTTAAATTTCTAAGTCATTATCTATTAAATTAATACAATTTAATGAAAAAGTGAATTTATTTTTATGAATTTTATTTTAAATATCAAACTTAACTAAAAAATAATTTTATTTTAAATGTTGGGCAGGTTCA
>NW_026028177.1:0-1164 GCF_019186545.1 Solanum stenotomum | reverse complement strand
GGAAACCCTCATGTCAACCGGGGATTTGATATCAATGTTCCTAGGCCTAAAAGGGGAGGTGAAGTGGGTTCTATGGATGTATGCCCTAAGTGTGGGAGGAGGCATGGTGGTCCTTGCATGAAGGGTTCGGGTGCTTGCTTTGAATGTGGAGAAGTGGGTCATAAGACGTTTGAGTGTCCCAAGATCCGCAACAAAGTCCGAAGTGCTAACACTACTCCTTTGGGTAGAGGTGCTTCTCAAAGTGGTGCCCCAAGGAACAATCGATTTTATGCTTTGCATGGTAGACAAGGTGTTAATGAGACTCCGGATGTGGTGACCGGTATGTTGCAAATCTTTGATCTTGATGTTTATACTTTGATTGATCCGGGTGCCACCCTTTCCTTTTTTACCCCCTTAGTTGCCAGAAAATTTCATGTCGAGTCGAAATTGTTGCATGAGTCATATGAAGTATCCACTCCCATTGGTGTCTCTATTGTTGCTAGAAAAGTGTATAGAAATTGTCCGGTTTGCATATTAAATAAGTTGTTGCCTTGTGATCTTGTTGAGTTGAACATGGTGGATTTTGATGTTATTCTTGGGATGGATTGGTTGCATGCATATTATGCTTCTATTGATTGTAGAACTCGTAAAGTCAAGTTCTGATTTCCTAATGAACCCGTCCTTGAGTGGGAGAGCAGCGATGTTGTGGTGAAGGGGAAATTCATTTCTTGCATTAAAGCCCATATGTTGATTTCCAAAGGGTGCTTGTACCATATTGTGAGAGTCAATGATGTGGAGTCTAAAGTCCCTCCTATTGAGTCTATTCCGGTCGTTAATGAGTTTCTAGATGTCTTCCTAGAAGACCTTCCCGGTGTCCCTCTCGAAANCCCTCTCGAAAGGGAGATAGATCTTGGTATAGACCTCTTTCCTGATGCTCAACCTATTTCTATCCCCCTTTACCGTATGGCCCCGGCGGAGTTGAAAGAGCAATTAATAGATTTGTTAGAGAAGGGGTTTATTAGACCTAGTCATTCACCCTGGGGTGCTCCGGTTTTGTTTGTGAAGAAGAAGGATGGGTCTCTTAGAATGTGTATTGATTATCGACAACTTAATAGGGTCACCGTCAAGAATGGGTATCCTCTTCCAAGGATTGACGATTTATTTGTATGGGGTGCATGTTGATAT